>NC_073306.1:130688456-130813456 GCF_027595985.1 Sorex araneus | reverse complement strand
CGTGACAAAATGGCGTGGTGAGGCATTTCTCAAGCATATTGTATCATTAAAGGCAGGACTATAGTTCGGCTGTGGACCATATACAAACTCCAGAAACTACTCGCCACTCATCAACCAGGTGAAATAAATCTCCAGGGAATTATGTGACCATGAGATGTGTGTGTGTGTGTGTGTGTGTGTGTGTGTGCTTGTGTGCGTGTTCCTAGGTATCAGACCCAGGGCCTCACACAAGCAAGCCACGTGCATATTATGATTGGGTTTTTTGGTTGGCTGGTTTTGGGGCCAGAACTGGCAACGTTCAGTGGTTACTCCCTGCTCTGCGCTCAGGAATCACTCCTGGCGGTGTTCAAGGCATCATATGGGATGCCAGGGATCAAACCCACATCAGCTGTGTGTGCAAGGCAAGTGCCCTGCCCATTGTACTATCTCTTTGGCCCGATACTATGATCGTTTTAAAAGAATCCCACCCCTTCTCTATCCTCCCCACTAGCTCCAGGAGTATCAGCAAAGCCTGAACCCTTTCCCGGCATAATTAACACATTCCCAGGACAAATCCCGGGACGAACCAGCAGCGAGAAAGAGCCAAGAGCAGCGAGAGTCTTTACTCAGAGGCCTGGGGGGACTCAGGCTTAGCTTAATGGCAGAGCACCTGCCTTGCACGCCTGAGGCCGCAAGTGTGATCCCTAACACCGCCCTGAGTGCTGAGTTCCATCATAGGTGGGGGTGGCTCAGGGTTTATTCCTGACTCGGTGCTCAGGGATCACTCCTAGTAAGGCTCAGGGGACCATCGGTGGTGCCAGGGATCAGAAAGAGGTCAGCTGTGTGCAAGGTGAGTGACTCAACCCTGTACTCACCGTCTGACCCAGTTTCTAACACTTTTTTTTCTGTTTTTTGCTTTTTGGGTCACACCTGGTGATGCTCAGGGGTTACTCCTGGCTCTGCACTCAGGAATTACTCCCGGTGGTGCCCAGGGGACCCTATGGGATGCTGGGAATCGAACCCGGGTCGACCGCATGCAAGGCAAACGCCCTCCCCGCTGTGCTATTGCTCCAGCCCCCACAGTTTCTAACTTTTTGATCAATGTCCATATGGGTCGGAGAGACGGCTTAGAGGGATCGAGGGCGTGCCTGGCACGCGGAAGGCCTGGGTTGGATATCAGACACTTCAGGGTCCCCCAGCAATGCCAGGAATGGTCCCCAAGTGCCCAGCCAGCAGTGGCCCTGAGCACCACTGGGTGTGACCACAAAATAAAACAAAGAAATACCTCTGTAGAGGAATGGTAACACAGGCTCCCTTTTTGTGTGGCCACGATGAAGCCCTGGAGCGGGGGGTGGGGGGGTGTCATGGATCCGCCACCCCCTGCTGCCCGCAGCACTGAGTGAGGCGAGTCACGTCCATTGGCTTCTAGCAATAAGCCCAGGGCTGACCATCCACTGAATTTGTTCATTCCCAAATGAACGGCATTAAGCTGAGATGATTTCTGCTTTGGTTTCCACTGTATAGTCAATAAACTTCAGGAAGGAAGGAAAGGAGTGAAGGAATGTCAGCCTATCGAAAAAGTTTCATTTAGGGACCTGAGTGATAGGACAGGAATGAGACTGGAGCACTGCCAAGAACGACCCCCCATCCCAGAGCCACGAGAGCACCTGAGTACTACCAGGTGTGGCCCAAACCACAGAATCCCGAAAATATTTTATTTATAGGATTTCTGCTTTTTTGGGGGGTGATTGTGTTTGTTTGTTCTAGGACCACACCCACTGGTGTTCAGGGTTCACTCCTGGCTCTGTACTGGGGGGCAGGGCGGTGTCAGGGGCCTCTCCCAGCCTGGAGCTTGGGGCTCACTCCCTCCGGTGCTTAGGGGGTCTTGTGGGGTCCCGGAGGAGACCCAGGCTTCCAGCATACACCGCCTGCGTTCTCATCCTTTGAGCCTTCTCCCCAGCCCCTGATTTGCCTTTCCGTGGAAAGCTCTTCAAAAAGGAAAGTGTGTGTGATCAGCTTTTCTTCCTCATTCAATTGTGGCTTCCTCTGGGGGCTGAGATAAAATCCAGGAAGCAGCTGACCCTTAGCCCCACAAGCGTGGTTCTTGCAAATGTAAACTCTCAGCCCCATCGGAATCTGCGTTTTAGTGCCCCCCACCCACCAGCGCACGCATGCGCACGCACGCACACACACACATACACACACACACACCACACACACCACACGCACACACACCACACACACACCACACACACACCACACACACACCACACACACACCACATACATACACCACACACACACCACACACACCATAACACCCCCCCACACACACACACCACACACACCACACACACACACCACACACACCACACACCACACACACCACACACACCACACACACACATACACACACACACACCCCTGACTCTCTGGCACATTAGTCTTTGAGAAGCCCCCCCCCACACACACACACCCTGACTCTGGCACATTAGTCTTTGAGAAGCACACACACACACACACACACAAACACACACACACACACACACACCTGACTCTCTGGCACATTAGTCTTTGAGAAGCCCTCTCACACACACACACACACACACACACACACACACACACACACACCTGACTCTCTGGCACATTAGTCTTTGAGAAGCCCTGACCTAAGGACCAGAGTCCAGAGAACAACTCTCCAACCTAGGCCGGAGCCAAGGAGGGGACCACAGGGAGTCCAGAGAACATGAGAACGCTGGTGCAAGGCTGCTGGGACCAGGGTGTGTTCTTGGGGTTATCCAGTCACTCTGCCTCCGGTTACTCATTTTTCTCTTTTGTTAAATTTTATTTTTATGATTATAGCTCAGGTAGCCTGGCTATAACAGGTCCTGTACCTACCACGCCCAAAGTGCGCACAATCCCACCCTCCCCCGCCACACACACACTGTCCTATATTCTGGCCCACGTTTCCTTTTTCCCTCCTACCACCACCCCACCCCCCCTTGCTTGCTAGTCCCAGTTTTGTTATCCAAAGCCCAAAGTTTGTCATTCTTTTATGGGGAGTGGGGTCCCACACCCAGTGGTGCTCAAGGCTAACTCCTGGCTCTGTGTTCAAGGATCACTCCTGGAGGGGCTCTGGGGATCAAGATCAAATCCAGTCCAGTGCATTTATGGCCACTTAAATGACCCACCGTGCTCTCTCCCGCCCCAGGTCTATCTTCCTCGATGCTGTCTATTCCCTTCTTCTGTGTCTCTACATACCACAGATGGACTAGAGCGATAGCACTGCGGATTGGGTGTTTGTCTTGCATGCGGTTCGATTCCTCCGTCTCTCTCGGAGAGCCCGGCAAGCTACCGAAAGTATCTCATCCACACAGCAGAGTCTAGCAAGCTACCCGTGGCGTATTTTATATGCCAAGAACAGTAACAACAAGTCTCACAATGGAGACGTTACTGGTGCCCACTCAAGCAAATCGATGAACAATAGTGACAGTGACAGTGACGTACCACAGATGAAGGAGGTCACCTGCTGTTTTCCTCCTCCTGCGTTCTTACTTCTCTTACCAGAAGGCCCCTCAGGTTCGTCCAAGACACAGCAAAATGCAGGGTTCCACCGTTTCTTACAGCTGCATAGTCATCCATTGCGTGAGTGTACCACCGTTTCCTTATCCATTCCCCTGTTGTTGGATATTTGGGTATTTTGCTGTTGGAATATTTGACCATGTGCCAACTATCATTACTCAGCATTGCAATGAATTTAAGTGTGCATAAAGCTTTTCTTATTTTTTTTTTGGTTTGGTTTTGGTTTTGGTTTTGGATGCAACCAAACGGGGGGTGCAAGCAACACCCCATGATGCTCAGGGGTTACTCCTGGCTCTGCACTCAGGAATCACTCCTGGTGGTGCTCAGGGGACCATATGGGATGCTGAGGATTGAGCCCAAGTCGGCCATGTGCAAGGCAAACGCCCTCCCCCGCTGTCCTATCGCTCCAGCCTGCATAAAACTTCAAATTAATGCTTTGGTGTTTGGAGTCGAGATGGAAAAAAAAAAAAGAAACATTGAATTATATATATAAAAAAAACAGCAACGGCATAACAGCAGTTTTTCTGAAAATGTTTGGGGTTGAAGACTTCTGCAAAGACATCTATGGTTACAAAAATGATGAAAGGAAGGAGGAGGAGGAGAAGGAGGAGGACAATGAGGAGGAGGAGGAGGAGGAGCAGGAGAAGGAGGAGGAGAAGGAGAAGGAAAAGGAGGAGGAGGAGGAGAAGAAGAAGAAGAAGAAGAAGAAGAAGAAGAAGAAGAAGAAGAAGAAGAAGAAGAAGAAGAAGGAGGAGGAGGAGGAGGAGGAGGAGGAGGAGGAGGAGGAGGAGGAGGAGGAGGAGGAGGAGGAGGAGGAGGAGGAGGAGGAGGAGGAGGAGGAGGAGGAGGAGGAGGAGGAGGAGGAGGAGAAGGAGAGGAGGAGGAGAAGGAGGAGGGGAGTGGGATAGCAAACAGTGCTCTCTTATCTCTCAAAAGAGGAAAAGAGTTTTGGTGACACTGTGGCCAGGATTTGCCAGGCATCCAGCTGGGCACCCTTGAGCTCCTGAGCTATGGAGTCAATAACTTTCTCCCAAACTTTTTTTTTTTTTTTACAGTGGACTAGCAAGCAGAGATCAAGAGTAAAAGACAGGTATATCGCAGACACCATTGTTGACCTCTTCAAGAAACAGTTTCTAGGGGGCTGGAGTGATAGCACAGCGGGGAGGGCGTTTTCCTTGCACACGGCCAACCCAGGTTCGATTCCCAGCGTCCCATAGGGTCCCCTGAGCACCTCCAGGAATAATTCCTGAGTGCAGAGCCAGGAATAACCCCTGAGCATTGCCAGGTGTGACCCCCAAAAGCAAAAAAAAAAAACAGAAAGAAACAGTTTCTGGGACCCAGGCTCAATCCCCTGAGTCGCCGAGGTGTGCCACCCCCACCCCATGTGCACTCCAACCCTTTGGCTGGCCAGCTCACTGGCTCTGGCGTGGTTATGTGACCATCTGGGGAGCCAACGCCGAGACCAGCAAGAAGAAAATATGCTGACGAAAGCCCACTGCGACCCAGTTCGAGAGTGAGGGGACAGGCCAGTGCAACTTGGAGCACACGGGGTGGGCGTGGGAGCTGGTCCAGCCACATTTGTGCCTCGGAACAATTACAAAAGGACACCTGAGTTCCCTCCCAGTGTCGGAACCACATATGTGACTGAGGGGCGAGGGCGTGCGAGCGCGGTGCTTGGCACTGGGGGATGAAAGAAACGTGTCCGAGGATCTCAGCTCTCAGGGAAGTTGCAGGGACTCTGAGGCAGCCCTGCAGTGCAGCTTAGAGCCTTTCAAAGACCCTAAGGGGCTGGAGCGATAGCACAGCGGGTAGGGCGCTTGCCTTGTACGTGGCAGGCCCCGGTTCAATCCTCAGCATCCCATACACTCCCCCGAGCACCACCAGGAATAATTCCTCAGTGCAGAGCCAGGAGTGACCCCTGATCATCGCCGGGTGTGACCCAAGAAGAAGAAGAAAACAAAAAAAAGGACCCTTTTCCTTGAATGCTCTATGAGAGGAACATTTGCCAGTAATAAACTGCAGGTGGCCCAGCAGAGGTGGTTTTACTGGCACCAGGACCCCATGGGCCGACTGTCTCCATCACTGCATTCGGTGGGAGTCAGATCGGTGGGGGCCAGAGAGGGGATGGCCAGGGCTTCCCCGCCCCCACGTCCTCAGCTAGCACTCTTGGCTTTTTTTTTTCTTTTTTTTTTTCCTCCCCGCTGTGCTATCACTCCAGCCCCTACCACTCTTGGCTTTTGCTCACCTTCCCTTTG
Organism: Sorex araneus; assembly: GCF_027595985.1. NCBI lineage: Eukaryota > Metazoa > Chordata > Mammalia > Eulipotyphla > Soricidae > Sorex > Sorex araneus. Next base: position 130,807,641 of record NC_073306.1, on the reverse strand, counting down.
TCTTTTGGTTTGCTTTGCTTTTGATTTAGGGGCCACACCTAGCTGTGCTCAGGGGTTACTCCCAGCTCTGCACTCAGGAATTAGACCTGGAGCTGCTCAGGTCTAATATGGGATGCCATGTGGAGAGCCACCATGGGACCATGCTTTGTAGCGCTCTTTGTAATCAACACCTGTGTGCTTCGAAAACAACTCCTAATAAGGAAACAGGATGTCTTGCCACGCCCATAAGCTGTGACTAACCTATCAGATGCGGACACGTGGGCATAAGCAGGCAGCGAGAGGTATATAAGGGGGGAGGTCACCTAGCTAGTGGGTTCTCCCTCATGCGTCCCTTTTTCCACCTTACTCCACGTCCCCGTTCCTGATTTCTTCTCTAACGCATGAGAAAGTTCCTAAATAAATTGCAGCCAAAAGGATCTCCGAGTTGCGTGTTTCTTCACTGGACGAAGCGGCGCGAGACAATGCCAGGGATTAAATCCAGGTTAGCCGTGTGTACAAGGCAAATACCCTCCCCACTGCACTATCGCTCTGGCCCTGATCACATTCTCTTTGTAAGAACAAATCACAAGGCTGTGCCCAGCGCAAAGGGGGCTGGGAAATGTTGGGTACCACCATCAGGTGACAATGATATGCCCATCGCTGCTCCTCAGAGTCTGCCTGGAAAAAGGCACAAATCCACAAGGGCAAAGAAACTCCTTGATCATGCTTAACACGCAGGTGTCAGGGTCCCAATTTATGTTCATGAAGCCCCCTTCAGGCGTGACCACTGCTGGGACACGCTGACATCATCAAGCTCAAGACTTTTTGAAAAGTTTGGGGGGGGGCTGGAACAATAGTACAGCAGGTAAGGCTCTTCCGCAGCAGACCCGGGTTCAATCCCCGGCATCCCATATGGCCCCTTCTGCACCGCCAGGAGTCATTCCTGAGTGCAGAGCCAGGAGTAACCCCTGAGCACCGCCAGGGGTGGCCCAAAAAATGTGATTTCAGACCGCACTCGACAAGGCTCAGCGTTTATTCGTGGCTCTGTGCTTAGGGATCACATCTGGTAGGCTCAGGGGACCATATGTGTGCTGGGGATCAAACCCAGGTCGGTCACGCGGAAAGTAAGTGCCCTACCCACGTTACTATGGCTCCGGCCCAACATGTGAAAGACTTGAAACCAGGTAGTCACTTGTCTCAGTCTTACACCCCACCCCACCCCACCCCCGCTATTTTGCATGGGAGGGCTCCAATATGTGGATGACCTTTGAACTCCCGAGCTCTCAGCAGCGTGCCCGGCCTCCACCTTCCAGGTGTCAGGTGTACTCACGTCTCCACTGTTTTGTGGCAACAACAAACATCTCCAGCCATTGCCACCTGTCCCTGGAGGCAGCAAACATTTGCATCCCCCACCCCGAAAGTTTCCTCCAACTAGCCGACTTCTCTGGAACCTCCAGTGTCATCCTGACTGCTGTTGGATTTCACAGAACTGGTACCAGGCAGAACCTTTTGTATCGGGCTTGCTTCACACAAATAATGATTCTCACATTCACTCATCGGGGTTGCAGGATGCCTCAGTGGGTGTGTCCTCGCACCTTTGAGGGTCCCCACTGGCTAATAATACCACCCATCATTTGGTTCTCGGCCCCCTCGGAGCCACTCACTGGCTGTCTTCTCCTCGTTGGTGGACTCTGAAGAGAAGCTGCCCCGAGTGTTTGCCCAGCTCTCGTCTGTGGCCGCGAGTTGCTCGTTGGTCTTCACTGCAGAGTGGAATGACTGGGTTATTGGGCAGTTACGCGGTGAGCTGTCTCACACCCTGGGAGTGAGCGTCTTGAAAGTACTGATTGGGCATTGTGGTTTGCAATACAGATACTGAGAGCTTATCCGGAATATCACTTTACCCACTTTGAACACTCAGTTATTGTCCAGCGTGACCGAAACGTAACCATGAACAGCTTTGTAAGTGTCTATCTCACAGTGATTCAATAAAATTTTATTTATTTATTTATTTATTTTTGTTTTTGTTTTTGGGTCACACCTGGCGATGCACAGGGGTTACTCCTGGCTCTGCACTCAGGAATTACTCCTGGCGGTGCTCAGGGTACCATATGGGATGCTGGGATTTGAACCCGGGTCGGCCGCATGCAAGGCAGACGGCCTACCCGCTATGCTATCACTCCAGCCCCTAAAAAAATTTTTTTAAAGAATTGATTGTTTGGGGGGTTTTATTTGTTTGTTTGGCTTTTTGGGTCACAACCAGCAATGCTCAGGAGTTACTCCTGGCTCTGCATTCAGGAATTACTCCTGGCGGTGCTCGGAGGATGATATGGGATGCTGGACATCAAATCTGGCTTGACCACATGCAAGACAAACACCCTATCCGCTGTACTATGCCTCCGGCCCATGAAACTGATTGTTTTTATTATTTTAAAAGTGGCACAGGGGGGGCTGGAGCGATAGCATAGAGGGTAGGGCGTTTGCCTTGCACGCAGCCAACCCGGGTTTGAATCCCAGCATCCCATATGGTCCCCTGAGCACCTCCAGGAGTAATTCCTGAGTGCAAAGCCAGGAGTAACCCCTGAGCATCACTGGTGTGGCTCAAAAGCAAAAAAAAAAAAAAAGTAACACATTTACCCTAAGCATCAATGTGACTCTGAACCAGGAAGCTTTTGTTTGCAACGGGCCATGCTCTAGGGATTTCAGAAACATGGAAATCATTTCTCCTCCCAGCAGCCCTCTCGAGTAGGTACTGAGACCCTCAGAAGCTCCACTTGAAGGGAGAAATCAGAATCAGGAAGCAAGATGGTCTCATGGCACAAGGAGTGGGCACCGATTTGGACCTAAAGAGACCAGGGACTGTGTGGCCTGCTTCGCTCCAGCTGGTCCTCTGCCCAGAGCAGTAGGTGAGAAACGAAAGTCTCCTGCGCCCTTCACAGGCTCAACCCCCGGAAAAAACCTCACTGTGAACCTGTCCTTTTTATGTCTTTCTAGGACATTCTTTGTGCTTAGATAGTTGGTAAATAGTGGCTTAGAGATTGAAGTTTGGGGCTGAACAGACAGTAGGCAAGGCACTAGCCGTGCATGGGAATGACCCAGGTTCAATCCCTGGCATCCCCCAGGCCCCACCAGGAGTGATTCCTGAGACAGAGCCAGAAGTAACCCCTGAGAACAGCTAGGTATGGTCCCAAAAAAGCAAACAAACAGCGCACATATGCTGCCTGAGCCCAGGTGCTGCTTGTGCCCACATGGCCGAGCACATGTGTCGCCCGAGCACGTGTCGCCCGCATCTCCCCTCTTGAGATGTGTGCTTTCATGCTTTCATACTTTCGTGTCTAAAGCTTTGTTATGTGTAGGGGCTTCCTCCACCCTTGGAGAAGCCCGAGTTCTCTCTTGAGTGCGTTATTCTTACTATTCTCTCTCCCACTTATTCTTTCCTCCCTTCCTCAGAAACCTCTGAATAAAATCTATTTACTTTAAAAAAAAAAAAAAGCAAACAAACAAAAATTCTCCCCTAAAAAACAAATTGAGGGTCAAGACTAGGGAAATAGCTCAAAGAGCCAGAGTAGAGGTGCAGAGAGGAGGATAGGACAGGGGTGAAGACACTTCCTTCGCACAGCTAACACCTATTCAGTCCCCGGCACCACCAGGAGTGATCCCTGAGCACAGAGCCAGGAGTAAGCCCTGTGCACTTGGTGTGGCCAAAGAAAATAAGTAAATAAAACAAGTTCAGAGCCTAGCACATACGAGATACGTGCTCTACCATGTGAACTATCTTCCCGTCCCCAGAAATGAAGTTTTACCCCAATCAGTGAACCCCAGTTTAGTGATTAGGTGTTTAGTTAACCTAATCGCCAGATAAATAAACCCTGACTGTCCACTAGAGGTCAATAGGGATGAACCCAGGTAGACCGGCAAGGGAAGAGCCCTCCCCCTCCCCCCCCCCCTCCCCCCCTCCACACTATCTTTCCAGCCCTAAAGGTAAACACCCCTACAAGCCCATCCTTTCACCCACTAGAACTTGCTCGTGTGGGTCTCTCCTGTCACTTCCACTCCTCAAGGCCTCGGTGCTGGACTGGGTGTCGCCTGACTTGCCAGCAAGAGCTTCAAAATGTCCACAGCTAAATTTCACCTTTCAAAAGGGATTCTGGCTCCAAAGACACTCCCTTCCTCTAATCCCTCGAGGCAACATGGCGGCTCCCTCCTGCCCACGCCTCCTTCCTCCTTCCTGCAGTCCAGCAATCTGAAACACCCACATGGGAGCCAGGAGGTACCCAGGCATCAGCAAGGGAATGGCATGTGTGTGTGTGAGTGCTGCATGTGTGTGTGCATGTGCACATGTGCACATGTGTGCATGTGCTACATATGTGCACAGGTGTGCTGCTTATGTATATGTGAGTTCCATGTGTGTACATGTGTTACATGTGTGCATGTGTTACATGTGTGCATGTATGTACATGTGTATCACATGTGTCCATGTGCTACATGTGTGCATTGGTGTACTGCTTGTGTGCATGTGTGTACATGTACCACATGTGTGCGTGTGCTACATATATGCATGTATGTGCTGCTTGTGTGCATGGGTATGCTAGTTGTGTGCATGTGTGCATATGCCACATGTGTGCATGAGCTAGATGTGTGCATGGATGTGCCGCTTGTGTGCATGTGTGCTGCATGTGTTTGTATGTTATGTGTGGGTGTGGAGGGATATGTTTGTGCACACGTGTGTGCAGAGAACAAACATTCCATTTGAACCGCTTCAGCAGACCGATATGGCCCATGAAGGGGCTCATCCAAGTGAGATTGAGTGTGACCTGCTCAAACCTCCAACCCAGGCAGCCCAAGATTAAGTCAGCTCCAGGCCTGAGCTGGCGTGGGGGAAGGCAGAGGAGAGCCCCCTTCCTGACCCCACAGGGAACACCCCACAGCACAGACCAGGGGGTCGAACCAGGATTCTCACCGCCTCTGTCCCGGGCTGCTGCTAAGGGGTTTGCACTGCAGGCAGTTGAACTGTAGACCTGCTCCAGGGCCGCTAGAAGACATTGTGACAACTCCAAGCCGCAGAGGAAACACATTGTTTTTATACCAAATGGAAACATTATGTGTGTGTTGGCAATGCCCTGGGTGTCCGGTGTCCCCCTCCAGCCCCCAAGAGTTAATTTTCTAGACCCTCTTTTGTATCCCTTTTCTTTCCCAAGTCTTTGATGCTCTGTTTTACAGACAACCAACGGGCTTGACTAGGAGGTCCTCCAAACCCAGCTGATGGGTCCCCGGCTTGATTATAACTATGTTCTCTTCCTTTTAAATAGGTTTGAATTTTTCCCATAATAAAATCATCATCATAATCCAATAAAGAGAAAGCTCCCGTTGTAATGTAATTTTTCTCTTTGGGCCTCGAGAGTTGTCTTCTCTGGAAGAGACCTCCTCCTTCATACTGACAGAAAAATCACAGTTAAAAATCTAAACACAACATACGAAATTAGAAATCGGTGAATTAAAGTCAGCCAAGCGTGAACGGGGCAAGATTGCTTTCTCTCTAGCTCCAGCTCATCTGCTCGGCCGCCTCTTCCCCTGACCGGGCCACCGCGAGGCCAGGAACTCGGCTCTCACAGGCTGTGAGGGGCCCTGACAAAGTGACTCACTGGGAATTCACAGTGAGACCCAGCGCTACCTAGGACAGCGAGGTCCCCGAGCAGGGACACCCTGCCAATCCCCCTTGAAAATTCTTTTTTTGTTTTATTTTGTTTTTTTGGGTCACACCCGGCAATGCTCAGGGGTTACTCCTGGATCTGCACTCAGGAATTACTCCTGGCGATGCTCGGGGGACCATATGGGATGCTGGGAATCGAACCCAGGTCGGCCACATGCAAGGCAAATGCCCTACCCACCGTGCTATCACTCCAGCCCCAACAAATTCTTTTTTTTTTTAATTGAATCATCGTTAGATAGTTACAAAGCTTTCATGTTTGAGTTTCAGTCATACCATGATCAAACACCCATCCCTCCACCAGTGCACATTTTCTACCACCAATGTCCCCAGTATCCCACCCCCCCATTCCACCCCTCCCCCTGCCTCTATGGCAGACAATTTCCCCCATACTCTCTCTCTACTTTTGGGCTTTCTGGTTTCCCTTGTGAATTCTTTGCACAAGAATTAACCCATGGGGGGGGGGGGGCTGGAGTGATAGCACAGCGGAGAGGGCATTTGCCTTGCGAAGCTGACCCCGGTTCGATTCCCAGCATCCCATATGGTCCCCTGAGCACAGCCAGGGGTGATTCCTGAGTGCAGAGCCAGGAGTAACCCCTGTGCATCGCCGGGTGTGACCCAAAAAGAGAGAGAGAGAAAAAAAGAATTAATCCACTGATCTCCAGGCAGGTTAAGCTTATGCCTCCTTTGCACAGGGTTTATTTAATTTTTTTTATGAATGCTTGTTTGAGGGCCACACCCAGAGGTGCTCAGCGCTTACTCCTGGTTCTGTACTCAAGGATCTCTCCTGGCAGGCTAGGGGGACCATAATGGGGTACCAGGGATCGAACCTGGGCCGGCCGCTTGCAAGGCAAACACCCGCCCAGCTGTCCTATCACTTCGACCCTATGGATTCTCTTTTTTTTCTCCTCCTCTTCCTCTTTCTTTTCTCCCTCTCCTTCCTTTCATTGTTTATGTCCTTCCCCTTTTCTTTTTGTTTTTGGGGGCTTTGGGGTCACACCCGACGATACTCAAGGGTCACTGCCGGCTCTGTGCTCAGAAATGACTCCTGGAGGTGTTCGGAGGACCATTTGGGATACCTCGGATCAAACCTGGGTCGGCCACGAGCAAGGCAGACGCCCTCCCCGCTGTGCTACCCTGTGCAATCGCTCCGGGCCCTGCCCTCCTCCTCCTCCCTCTTCCTTCCTTTCTCCTCCCCTCACTCATTCTTCTGACCTAGAGAGTAAATGGAGGGGATCACACATGCCAGGCAGGCGCCCCACCCCTCCACACCCCTTCTTTCCTTCTTCCTCTCTAACGATTTGGTGATTTATCTCCAGCATTTTCCTAAGTATCAGAGTTCAGGGTGCGGGTTTAGTTTGGAGAGAACAATGTGCCTGTCCCAGGGAAATATGTGCCACTCCTAGATATGACAGTTTATCACCACGATTTGTAATCTGCCCCAGGGAAAACTATAAAACTAACCACCAATGAGGAGCTTCCAAGGATTTTTTTTTTTAAGGGTCACACCCGGCGATGCTCAGTGGTTACTCCTGGCTCATGCACTCAGGAATTACTCCTGGCGGTGCTCGAAGGACCACATGGGATGCCGGGGATCGAACCCGGGTCAATACCTGCCCTACCCGCTGGACTATAGCTCTTGGCTCAAGGAGCTTCCTCAGGAATAAAATAGCTGGGATTGGCTCACTTGTATCACAAGGGGGGTTGTTTGTTTGTTTGTTTGTTTGTTTGTTCTGGTGTTTTTCTCACACCAGAGGTGTTCTGGAGTCAGTCCCTGGATGAGCCTTGGGATAGTGTCTTGGGGAAGTGCATCACGGCCAGGCTCCAGCCCACTGAGCTCTCTCTGACCCTCAACCCTCCTAAGTTTCCGTCTCCGTCCTAGGCACAGAGGATCTCCTTGTGGAAAAGCCCGTCCCCGAGCAGCCCGGCACCTGCTCGCTCATAATATCACAGCGCCAGACAGAGCCCCAGGAGCCTCACATGCGCATGCGCTGCCGCAGGGCCCTGGGCCCGGGCCAGTCACTGACCAGTATGAAAGAGCGGAAGGGACACAACACACCCTTCTAGAACTTGAAAAAGCTCACACTTCTCATTTTCACTCTCTTGCAACCCTAGCCCAGGTCTACCACGCCAGAAAATGCTCGAAATAAAAAGATCACAGCGTGAGGCTGGAGTCATAGCACAGCGGGGAGGGCATTTGCTGGAAGAAAAGAAAGAAAAGAAAAGAAAGAAAGGAAAGAAAGAAAGAGGGAAAGAGAGAGAGAAAGAAAAGAAAGAGAGAAAGAGAGAGAAAGAGAAGGAAAGAAAGAAAGAAAGAAAGAAAGAAAGAAAGAAAGAAAGAAAGAAAGAAAGAAAGAAAGAAAGAAAGAAAGAAAGAAAGAAAGAAAGAAAGAGGAAGAGAGAGAGAAAGAGAGGAAGGAAGGAAGGAAGGAAGGAAGGAAGGAAGGAAGGAAGGAAGGAAGGAAGGAAGGAAGGAAGGAAGGAAGGAAGGAAGGAAGGAAGAAAGGAAGGAAGGAAGGAAGGAAAGAAGGAAGGAAGGAAGGAAGGGAGAAAGAGAGAAAGAAAGAGAGAGAAAGAGAGAGAAAGAAGGAAAGAAAGGGGCTGGAGCGATAGCACAGCGGGTAGGGCGTTTGCCTTGCACGCGGCCGACCCAGGTTCGAATCCCAGCATCCCATATGGTCCCCTGAGCACCGCCAGGGGTAATTCCTGAGTGCATGAGCCAGGAATGATCCCTGTGCATTGCCGGGTGTGACCCAAAAAAAAAAAAAAAAGCAAAAAAAAAAAAAAAGAAGGAAAGAAAGAAAGAAGGAAAGAAAGAAAGAGAGAGAGAAAGAAAGAAAGAAAGAAAGAAAGAAAGAAAGAAAGAAAGAAAGAAAGAAAGAAAGAAAGAAAGAAAGAAAGAAGAAAGAAAGAAAGAAAGAGAAAGAAAGAAAATATGAAAATATCACAGGGACAAGAGACCAGGGGCCAGAAAGATAGTACAGTGGGCAGGGCGCTTGCCTCACACACAGCCAACCCAGATTCCATCTCCAGCACCGCAAAGGGTCCCCAGAGCCCCATTGGGACTGATCCCTGAGCACAGAATCAGGATTAAGTTCAGCACGTGGGGTGAAGGCGTGGGAGTGAAGAAGACCTTATCTGACCACCCCAGAGTCATCCGACCAACCCATTTGAACGTCTCGCTGGGCAAACCCAGATACCGCTAGTCCAAGGGGTCCACACAGCGATCCAGAGGCTCAGAAGAAATCATGACCCCTGGGTAAGACAGTAGGAAGAGCGCTGATCTTGCACACATGGACCCAGGTTCAATCCCCGGTATCCCACAGGGTCCCACGAGCTGCCAGGAGTGTCCCCTGAATGCAAAACCAGGAGTAAACCACCGCTGGCTGAGGCCCAAAAAACATATGAAAAAAGAAATAATGAGTGATTACTTCTGTGCTTGGGGATATTTTGTTAAAAGACAACAGAAATAAGATGGGGGAGGGGTGCAAAGGAGGCCCCGGGAACCAGCAGTGACTCTTGGCTAATCAGGCCAGTTGATTAACTCGAGGGCCCAAGGGGGCTGCTGAGTCCAACAGTGACATCCAGGCCACTTCAGGGATGCTTGAGGCCTTCCAGGGCTCTGACCTGCAGTGCTCAGGGGACCTTGTGACCCGAGACCAAAGCATCAGTCATGATCAAGGTAGGTGCTGCCACCCCAGTGCATTTCTCTGGCACCTAAAAGTGAGATTTTTAATTTTTTGGTTCATGAGCCATAGCTGGTGATACTCAGGGGTTACTCCTGGCTCTGTGCTCAAGAATTACTCCTGGCAGTGCTCAGGAGACCATATGGGATGCCGGGTATCAAACTCAGGTTGGCTGCGTGCAAGGCAAGGGCCCTATCTGACCCCTAGAAATGAGATTTAATAGGTGCTCTGCAGCCAAGCTCCTGTATGGGGCTGAGAAATAGGACAGTGGGCAGGGTGCTTGTCTTGCATTCTCTCAACCTGGTTGGAGCCCCAGGACCTTAGATAATGCCCCTATATAGTCTGCTGCTTATATAGTACGCTGCCAGCAATGAGCCCTGAGTGCAGAGCTAGGAGTAAACCCTGAGCATAGCCATGTGTTGACCGAAAAGCAAAAAAAATTTTTTTAAAAATTAAGAAGCATGCAATAGAATAATCAACTTAATCAGGGATGAAGGAGGGTCATCCAGTAGAAAGAATTTGTGCTCCTAAGGGAGGGGAAACCAGCATTCAACCCCAGCTTCATAGCTAACGTACTACTTTAGGAAAGTCACAGAAATGCACTGGGCCTTATTTATAGAACGACTAGTCACACTAGCCCTGTTCAATGAGCAGCCACAGAGGGGATGTTCAGAGATACTCGACACAGAATAGACGCACAGTGAACAGAACCTTTAAAAAACAAAACAAAACGAAACCCTGATCCCAGAAATCATTCAGTATCTACCTTAGGGCATTGCGGATCTGATTGATGTCAGATTACAGAGACTCAAGCAAGGATGAATCAAAAAAGAGTTGGGTTTATTAATTTTGTTTTTGCAAATTCGTAGGGAGGGCCTTCAAAGTTAATAGCGACAATCGGATTTAGAAGGCAGCTTTATTTGGTTTGCTACATTAAGAAAACAAAGAAGGAAAGAAATTGCATTCCCTCACTTGAGGGTTTGAAGAAGAGAAAGACCAAACCCTTCAATGACCTCAGGAGTGGCTCGGTCACGTGGCCAGGCCCTCCCGCCACATCTCTCTGTTTTTTTTTTTTTGCTTTATGGGTCACATCTGGCAATGCACAGGGGTGACTCCTTGTTTTTTACATTCAGGAATTACTTCTGGCAGTGCTCGGGGGACCATATGGGATGCTGGGAATCGAACCCGGGTCACCCGAGTGGTGCAAGGCAAATGCCCCAGCTCCATCTCTCTTTTTATTTTTTTTTCTTTTTGGGTCACACCCGGCGATGCACAGGGGTTCCTCCTGGCTCTGCACTCAGGAATCACTCCTGGCGGTTCTCAGGGGACTATACGGGATACTGGGACTCAAACTCAGGTCGGCTGCATGTAAGGCAAACACCCTCCCCGCTGTGCTGTCGCTCCAGCCCCCCAGCTCCGTCTCTTTTTTTTTTAATTATTTTATCACCATGTGGAAAGTTACAAAGTTCTCAGGTTTATGTCTCAGTTATGCCGTATTCAAACACCATCCCTTCACCAGTGCCCATATTCCACCACCAAAATCCCTGGTATACCCCCCACCCCCCACCCCAACTGTAAAACTGATGAATTTCACTTCATTTTCTCTTCACCTTGATTACGTTCCATATTTCAACACAAAACTCACTATTGTTGTGGGAGTTATACCCCTAAACAAGATAACCCTACTAAGGAAGCATTTGATAATTAGTTTTCCATTAAAAGATTGTATGTTTTCAGGTTTTAGAAAAGGCTCCCCGGTGTTGTTGGCCCCAATTCGGGTCCGGAGCATTTTCCAGGCCGCGTTGCTCACCAGAATGCCTGGTCGCTTCTCTGTTGATTGTGGCAAGATGGCGCCGAGGGTGGGTCGAGGGCGTGACTTCCAGCAGCCTGGACCTCTTGGAGTTTGGGCTGGCGCCGCCCCACTCCAGTGCTCCCCCACGGCTCGGATGTGTCCCAGTCCCGAGTCCCGGAGCCGTGTTAGTTGCTGCTCAGTGTCGCCAGGGTTCCATCTGGAGAAGGTGTCAGCTCCGTCTCTTATAGACAAGCACACTCTATACCAGGGAAGGATTTCACCCCATCATGTCAAAATGTTTGACTACACCACTACCGTGTGCAAACAGGACTTCATCTCTTTGCCACTGGTCAAAAATCTCTGATTTCATTCCTGCAGCTTAAGTTCCCAAAGGAATTTTGAGTGAAGGCCGGAGCAGAGACGCCGAAATCCACATGTTCCGTTCCGGGGGGAGGGCCGTGCTAGGCCAGCGATGTCCCCTGGGAAGCTCTGGCTGACCTGCATTCACAATCTTGTCACAGCTCCGCGTCGTGAAAGGCTGACTCATCTTAGGTCTAAGGATGGAGCCTGGCTTTGTGGGACCTAAGCTTTATACAATCTGGGTGAACCCTCTTTAAAACAGCGAAGGAGGGCTGGGGCGATAGCACAGCGGGGAGGGTGTTTGCCTTGCACGAGGCCGACCCTGGTTCGAATCCCAGCATCCCATAGGGTCCCCTGAGCACCGCCAGGAGTACTTCCTGAGTGCATGAACCAGGAATAACCCCCATGCATGGCCGGGTGTGGCCCAAAAAGCTAAAAAAATAAAAATAAAATAAAACAGCGAAGGAGGGGCCAGAGATGGAGAAAGAAGAGGCAGGTGAGGCGCTTGTCTCGCAGGCAGCGGACCTGGGTTCGATCCCCAGCATCCCATATGGTCCGTTGAGTACCATCAGGAGTAATTACTGAGTGCAGAGCCAGGAAGGAGTAAGCCCTAATTACCAGCAGGTGTGCCCTGCCCCCCACAAAATAAATTAAATAAGTAGAACAGCGCAGGAGCTGGGGAGCGATTCAAAGGGCTGGAGAACATGCTTTGCATGCAGGAGCCCCGGGTTCGATCCCCAGCACCGCATAGTCCTTCAAGCACCACCAGGAGAGGCCAGAGCAATCACACAGAGGGGAGGACCTTTGCTTTCTTTGCGGCTGACCCAGTTTCCATCCCCAGCACCCCGTATGGTGCTCCAAGCACCGTCAGAAGTGATTCCTGAGTGCAGAGCCAGGAGTAACCCCTGAGCATTGCCAGGTGTGCCCCCCCACACACACACAAAAAAGAACAAGCACCACCAGGAGGGGCCCCTAAGCACCCCTGGGGGTGGGCCCAAAATTAAAAAAAAAAAAAGCAAATGAGAATGAAATAAAACAAAATGCCAAGGGGGTGGAGTGATAGTACAGAGGATAGGACATTAGCCTTGCATGCAGCTGACCTGGGTTCAATCCCTGACATCCCCTATGGTCCCTGGAGCAATGCCAGGAGTAATTTCTGAGTGCGGGGCAGAAGTGATAGTACAGTGGGTAGGGCATTTGACTTGCACACAGCCGACCTAGGTTAGATCCCTGGCATCCTACATGGTCACTCGAGCACCGCCAGGAATAATTTCTGAGTGCAGAGCCAGGAGTAACCCCTGAGCACCGCTGGGTGTGACCCCGCAAAAAAATCTAAAATAAATAAATAATAATAATAATAAAAAGTCCTCAGTGCAGAGGCAGGAAAACCTCTGAGTATCACCAAGTATGACCTTAAAAAAAAAATGGCAAGTGTGGGGCTGGAGCTATAGCACAGCGGGTAGGGCGTTTGCCTTGCACACGGCCGACCCGGGTTCGATCCCCAGCATCTCATATGGTCCCCCAAGCACTGCCAGGAGTAATTCCTGAGTGCAGAGCCAGGAGTAACCCCTGAGCATTGCTGGGTGTGACCCAAAAAGCAAAAAAAAAAAAAAATGGCAAGTGTTCATTTAAGATGAAGAATCACAGACAGGCGTGCACTCACACACACACACACACACACGAGATGAATAGTGGAGGTTTTGCAAGTCAGACTGCAAAATGGTCTCAAACACATAGAATGATTGGACACATAGAATGACTGGCATAGAATGATTGCACTCATTTGTGGGATATAAAAACTCGTAGTATGGGGCTGGAGCAATAGCACAGCGGGGAGGGTGTTTACCTTGCACACGGCCGACCCGGGTTCGATTCCCAGCATCCCATATGGTCCCCTGAGTATTGCCAGGAGTGATTCCTGAGTGCAGAGCCAGGAGTAACCCCTGTGCATCGCCAGATGTGATCCAAAAAGCAAAAAAAAAAAAAAAAGTAGTATGAGAGTGACAGCCAAGGACAGTAGAAACAAGGGCCAGGAGGACTGGTCCACAGTGCTTGCCACAAGTGGCAGGGAGAGGACAGTTAGGACAGAGAAGGGACCACTATGACAATGATAGTTGGAAATGAGCACTCTGGACAAGAGCTGGGTGCTGAGAGGAGGTAAAGGGACAAACATGATAACCTTTCAGTGCCCGTACTGCAAACCATAATGCTAAAAGGAGAGACAGAGATAGGGAGACAGAGACACAGATGCAGAGAGAGACAGAGAGAGGGAAACAGAGACAGAGGCAGAGAGAGAAGCAGAGAGAGAGAGAGAGAGAGAGACAGCAACACAGAGACAGAGACAGAGAAGAAAAGCGCCTGTCATCAGGGCGGGCTTGGTGGGGGATGGAGAGTAGGAAACCGGGGACACTGTGGGACATGTGCGCTGGTGTAAGGACGGGTGTTGGAACACTGTGCGACTGAAACCCAGAGTGAACAACTTTGCATACCTGTGTATCTCACAGTGATTTCATTTAAAAAAATTTTTTTAGAACTGGACCCGAACAGTCTTTTGCCTCCTGGCCCCCAACCCCTGTGCGGGTCCCCCCATGGCAGCAGCTGGTGTGTGTGACCAGGACCCTGGCAGCTGTGATGGTCCAGCATAGCTGGGGGCTACCAGGGCCACGTCCAGTGGCTGTGCCAGGGACCCACCTGCGGTCCCCTACACTGTCTTCCCAAGCCCCCTCTTTGTCTTATGCGGTGAGGGGTGAGAACTTCCCATCAACGGGGCTGAGAGACCACACAGGCGTCGGGAAAGCACGTGCAGATGCAAGTTCCACCCCGGGCTCTGCGCGTCTCACTCCCAGCACCGCTGCTTTCTGGTGGCTCTGGCCCTGGTGCTCCCAGGTACCCAGTGGCCGGAAGGGCGCCACCCACTCAGACCATGCACTGAATTGTTCGGCCAGTACTGCTGGCGGGGCGGCCCCCAGAAGGCTCCTGAAAAGTTTTCCTAGAATACCTCCTGGGGGAGAGATCGCACAGCAGGTAGGGTGCTGGCTTCGCATGCGGTCAACCCCACGATCCTCCTCACCGCCTGGGGTTCCCTGTACCCCGCCAGGAGAGAGCCTTGAGCATAGAGCTAGGAGCAAGGCCTGAGCACTGCTGGGTGTGGTTCCAGAACAAAACAAAAACAAAAACGTTTAACTCCCTACACTTGGTTACTCCTGGCTCTGCGCCTGGGGTTCACTTGTCAGGTGTTCAAGGGACCACACCGTGCCAGCGACAGAACCAGGCTGGGCCACATTTGGGGAGAGGCGGAGTTCCTCTGGCTCTGCTCCCAGAGATCACGCCTGGACTGGCAGTGTGCAGGGGACCCGATGGGATGCTGGGGATCGAACCGGGACAAGTGCCCCAACCAGCTGGACTGGTCCCAGTCTGGGACTGAGAGATAGGACAGTGGGCAGGGTGCTTGCCTTGCATTCTCTCAACCTGGTTGGATCCCCAGGACCTTATATAATGCCCTGCCAGGAGTGAGCCCTGAGTGCAGAGCTAGAGTAAACCCTGAACATAGCCAAGTGTTGACCAAAAAGCAAAACGTTTTTAAAAAAATTGAGAAGAAGGGGCCGGAGCGATAGCACAGCAGGTAGGGCGTTTGCCTTGCACGCGGCTGACCCGGGTTCGATCCCCAGCATCCCATATGGTCCCCCGAGCACCGCCAGGAGTAATTCCTGAGTGCATGAGCCAGGAGTAACCCCTGAGCATCGCTGGGTGTGACCCAAAAAGCAAAAAAAAAAAAATTAAGTAGAAGAGGCCGGAGCAATAGCACAGCAGGTAGGGCGTTTGCCTTGCACGCGGCCGACCCAGGTTCGATCCCCAACATCCCATATGGTCCCCCAAGCACCGCTAGGAGTAATTCATGAGTGCAAAGCCAGGAATAACCCCTGAGCATCGCTGGGTGTGACCAAAAAAAAAAAAAAAGCAAAAAAAAAATTAAGAAGAAGCATGCAATAGAATAATTAACTTAACCAGGGATAAACCAAACACAGTAACAAGTCGTCTCACAATGGAGATGTTACTGGTGCCCACTCAAGCAAATCGATGAGCAACGGGATGACAGTGATACAGGGATACAGTGAACCATGGATAAAGGAGGGTCACCCAATAGAATTTGTGCTCCTAAGGCAGGGGAAGCCAGCATTCAACCCCAGCTTCAGGGCTAATGTACTACTTTAGGAAAGTCACAGAAACGCACTGGGCCTCGTTTATAGAACGGGGGTCCTCTAGCCCTGTTCAATGAGAGCCACTGAGGGGATGCACGGAGATACTCGAACACAGAACAGACACAGTGAATAGTTCCTTTAAAAAAACACCTGCTCCAGGGGCCAGAGCGAGAGCACAGCGGGGAGGGCCTTTGCCTTGCACGCGGCCGACCCTGGTTCAATTCCCAGCATCCCATAGGGTCCCCTGAGCACCACCAAGAGTGATTCCTGAGTGCATGAGCCAGGAGGAACCCCTGAGCAACGCCAGGTGTGACTCAAAAAGCAAAACAAAACAAAACAAAACAAAACCACCGGCTTCTTCTCCCGAGCAAGTGTTTTCACCCCTTTAGCGTTTCTTATCAGACAGGAGAAAGTTGCCGGGAGGCCCTGGGCCAGGCCCAGCCCCTCTGGGTTCCCGAGTCACAGAAACTGAGATAAGTGCTCACCTGCTCACCGCTTGATTCTGAGATGAATTCTCTCCAGGCGTCAGTACCACTAGGGGCCTCTCCCTGGAGATCCCTGAAGGCATCTGACCTGCCGTGAAACGCTCCCCGCTCCCCGCTGGGAAGTCTGTGAGTTTCTAGAACCTCCACGGCCCCGGGGCACCGAGAGACAGAGCACAGAGAATAAACTCGGCCTGCATCGGGGGTAAAAAAACAAGGGCCCCCCCAGAGTCCTGTTTGCCCTTTCGCCTTACCTCAGGTAACAGGGCTCAGAGATGCCCAGACTCCTGGCGCATCACACAGCGAAGGGCCGCATGAGGCTTCCACTGCAGGCTCTGCAGCCTCGGTGTGTTTCCTTCCTAGCAGACGCCACCAAGGGCTGCATCAAGCCCGACTCACAGAGAGCCCCTGACAAGGTACGTCATTCTTGATTGCTTCTGCAGTGCCGGGGATCAAACCTGGGTCTCCTGAGTGCAAGAGAAGGACTATCCTGCGGAGTCACGTCCCGCGCCCCCCGCAGTACGCCTACATTTTTTTTTTCTTTTTGTGTCACACCCGGCAGTGCACAGGGGTCATTCCTGGCTCATGCACTCAGGAATTACCCCTGGCGGTGCTCAGGGGACCATATGGGATGCTGGGATTCGAACCCGGGTCGGCCGTGTACAAGGGAAACGCCCTACCCGCTGTGCTATCGCTCCAGCCCCATGCCTACATTTTAGGTATGTGTCTCTTTAACAGGAAGCAGGACTGTGAGGGAGAGGCGGTAGGGACATTGATGTACCTCCCACACCCTTTTTTTGCTCTTATTTTATTTTTTACTTTTTGTGTGTGTTTTGGGGTTTTTGTCTTGTTTTGGGGTCACAGCCAGGGGTACTCAGAAGATACTCCTGGTCCCGCACTCAGGGATCACTCCTATGACATGCCAAGCATTGAATCCAGGCCGTCTGCATGCAAGGCAAGTGCCCTAGCTGTTGTATTATCATTCTTTCACATGTTTCCGACACTGATGTCCACTTCTTTATCACAGTCAGGAGCAATGCAGTAGTTAGTGAAGAAGCCCGATTAACCGGGGCAATAGTACAATGGATTGGGCTTTTTCCTTGCACGTGGCAGACACGGGTTTGATCCCTGAGTGTCCCAGATGATCCCCGAGCACTGCCAGGAGTAACCCCTGAACCCCTGAGCATCTCTGGGTATGACCCAAAAAGACCAGAAAAAAAAAAGAGCCCTATTTTAAAAAGAAGAAGAAGAAGAGGGCTGGAGCAATAGCACAGAGGGTAGGGCATTTACCTTGCATGTGGCCAGCGTAGGTTCGATTCCCAGCATCCCATATGTCCCTCAAGCACTGCCAGGAGTGATTCCTGAGTGCAGAGCCAGGAGAACCCCCTGAGCATTGCCGGGTGTGACCCAAAAAAGAAGAAAGAAAGAAAGAAAGAAAGAAAGAAAGAAAGAAAGAAAGAAAGAAAGAAAGAAAGAAAGAAAGAAAGAAAGAAAGAAAGAAAGAAAGAAAGAAAGAAAGAAAGAAAGAAAGAAAGAAAGAAAGAAAGAAAGAAAGAAAGAAAGAAAGAAAAAGAAAGAGAGAAAGAAAGAGAGGAAGAGAGGAAGAGAGGAAGAAGGAAAGAAGGAAAGAAAGAAAGAGAGGAAGAAGGAAAGAAGGAAAGGAAGGAAGGAAGGAAGAAAGAAAGAAAGAAAGAAAGAAAGAAAGAAAGAAAGAAAGAAAGAAAGAAAGAAAGAAAGAAAGAAAGAAAGAAAGAAAGAAAGAAAGAAAGAAAGAAAGAAAGAAAGAAAGAAAGAAGAAAAAGACAAACACTAACAAAGTCACATCAAACAAATGCATCCAGAGACTAAACTCAGAAGAACGGGGGTTTGTTTTTCTTTTCGTGCATTATATTTAAAAAGTAGGTTGTGTTGGTTTGAAAGGGCTATGAAAGAACAATGGATGAATTAATGATTTGCATCCCGTTTCTGGAAGGATCACAGAATCTGGGGACTGACGCACGCAGTTTGGGGGCCTCTACTCAAGCAACAAACATCCGAGATGCCTGAGGGTCACTCCCGCGATGAGACGGGCTTCTTCTGAAGCCGGGGGTTCTCTGAAATGACAGTGATTTAGAAGGATTACAGAGATACTAATTGGGTCATATTTAATTTAATTTTGGAGTGGTGAAACTTGCACGGCCTTAGGAATGTTCACTGAGTTAATGTTAAGCCTTTGAAAAATAATTAACTTGTCCCCAGAGTTCCTGTTCACACATCTGCTCAACTCCAAGCACAGGATCTGGCCCACATTGAGTCTTTAATAAACTCGTAAGGTTGTTGGGCCTGGAGAAGTAATGTGGGGGCTTAGAGCGTCTGCCTTGCAAGCATCTGCTCATGAGTTCAAATCCCCGCATCCCACATGCAGACAGATCTGCTGTTTGCTTGAACCTGACATTTGCAAGCATCTGGTCATGAGTTCTAATCCCCGGCATCCCACATGCCAGCAGATCTGCTGTTTGTTTGAGCCTGGCAGCTCTGCCGTCTGCAGATGCAAAGGATTTATAATTGCTTCATAGCCAGGCAAGTGCAAGCACCACCAAAAAATGGTGTGGAAGCCCCAAGAAACACCCCAACTAAAGAGATGTGTGAGTCCCCCCTCTGGGAGGTGCAGCCTCTGACAAGCACACGTGTGAGCATCAGAGCGAGCCCCAGCACCACCCCCATAACTTGTGAGTACGTGTGCAAGTCCCGCAGCTAACGGATAGAATGCTGGGAATTGACCTGGTTAGCCGCATCAAGACAAAAACACCCTCTGTACCATTGCTCTGGACCCAGGTGCATTCTTTTTTCTTCTTTTTTTTTTTTTGCGGGGGGGTCATGCCCAGCGATGCACAGGGTTTACTCCTGGCTCATGCAATCAAGAATTACTCCTGGTGGTGCTCAGGGGACCATATGGGATGCTGGGAATCGAACCCAGGTCAGACACATGCAAGGCAAACACCCTCCCCGCTGTGCTATCACTCCAGCCCTTTTTCTTTTTTTTAATTAAATCACCATGAGACAGACAGCTACGAAGTTGTCCATGTCCATGATTGGGTTTTAGTCATACAATGTTCTGACACCCTTCCCTTCACCAGGGCACATTTCCCTCCACCAATGCCCCCAGTTTTCCTCCTTCCACCCCCAATCTGCCTCTACGCACTCACTTTTCTTCTCGCTCCCTCTCCCTCTCTCTCCCTCTCTCCCTCTCTCTTTCTCTCTCTCTCTCTCTCTCTCCCTCTCTCTTTCTCTCTCTCTCTCTCTCTCTCTCTCTCTCTCTCTCTCTCTCTCTCCCCTGCCCTTTTAGGCAATATGGTATAAGATACAGGTACCATAAAGTTATTATATATATATATATTTTAAAGAACTTTATTAACAGGTGCTTGCAGTTTGTTGACTTTTTTGAAAAAAATCAAGCTGTAAACTTTTTATTACAAATTAAAAATTAGGTTCTTAAAAATCTCAACTTGACAGATATATCATATTATATATATGTATATATATATGTATATGTATATAGCCCTTTACTTCCTTTCAGCACTCAGTATTGTCCAGAGTGATCTTTTTCAACTGTCACTGCCATAGTGGTCCCTTCTCTGTCCTAACTGTCCTCTTCCCCTTCCCCCAACTTGTGACAAGTTTCCAACCATGGACCAGTCCTCCTGGCCCTTATTTCTATTGCTCTTGGGTAATAGTCTCGTGCTGTTTTTTTTTTTTCATTCCAAAAATGAGTGCAATTGTTCTATGTCTGTCCCTCTCCTTCTGACTCATTTCACTCATCCTGATCCTCGCCATGTCTATCCATTTCTAAAGAAATGCCATGACTCATTCATCTGGTGGCTGTGTGGTATTTCATTGTGTAGATGTACCATAGTTTCTTTACCCAGTCATCTGTTGTCGGGCACTCAGGTTGTTTCCAATACTGCATTTTTAAAGTCACAGAACTCCGGCAAGGAGCCAGAACCCGCGCTCTCAGATCTGCATGCCAGGCCAGCAGAAAGGAAGGAGAGAAAGGGACTAGAAAACCCAAAGTCAGGGATCTGGTTCTGTGTGAGGCCCTGGGTTTGATCCCTGTGCTGCCAAAAGAAAGAAAACAGAGAGAGGAGAGAGAGAGAGAGAGAGAGAGAGAGAGAGAGAGAGAGAGAGAGAGAGAGAGAGAGAGAGAGAGAGAGAGAGAGAGAGAGAGAGATGTATCACCCTTTCCCTTTGAAAATCCAATGACTACATGGGGCTGGAGCAATAGCACAGCGGGTAGGGCATTTGCCTTGCACGCAGTAGACCCGGGTTTGATTCCCAGCATCACATATGGTCCTCTGAGTACCACCAGGGGTAATTCCTGAGTGCAGAGCCAGGAGTCACCCCTGTGCATCGCTGGGTGTGACCCAAAAAAGAAAAAAAATCCCATGACTGCAGCTTATACTTCGTTAGCCAGAACATAGTCATGTGACTATACCTAATTTGAAGTCTAATGCTCTGTGGCACTAAATTTAACAGAAATTGAGTTCTGTGGGATTTTGTTTAAAAGAGGAAAGGCAGAGGGCCTGAGAGATAGTACAGTGGGTAAGGCACTTGCCTTGCATGCGGCTGACCCGGGTTTGATCCCCGGCACCCAAGCACTTCCAGTAAGTAAGTGCACTTCCTGAGTGCAGAGCCAGGAGTAACTCCTGACCACTGTCAGTTGTGACCCAAAAAACGGAAGAGGAAAAAAGAAGACAGGTAGGAGCTAAAAAAAAAAGCACAGTGGGCAAGGCACTTGCCTGACACATGAATGACCCGGGTTCTATCCCTCACACCTCATATGATGCCCTAAACACCACTAGCACTGAACCCTGAGCACGGAGCCAGGAGTAAGCCCTGAGCACCACAAGGTGTGGCCCAAAAATGTATTGAAGAGGAAGAAGCAAAAAGTAAAAAGTATATTGATACTGGAATGTAACTATCTCACACGTTACCGGCAATGGCATTAGTCAGTATAAACTTTCTACTCTTCCCAATTGCATCTCCATGAATTGCTTCATTGACTCCCACCATATCTCATTACCAATCCTTTGCTTTTCAAATAAGGAAACTGAGAAAGGGCTGGGGGTTAGTACAACAGTTAGGGACCATACCTAGAGTGTACCCAACCTGCCCACGTTCTACCCCGGGCACCAGTAGCCCCTGGAGCATCGCTGGGTACAACCCTGGGTACAGCCCTCCCAGCCTCCCCCACCCCAAGAAAAAATAATAATAATAATAATAACTTGAGGAAACAACAGCTAAAATAATTAAACTAAGGTCACATGTTATTCAGGGTTCTTTAACCAGTGACAGAAAACCACATCAAGTTGTAGTTTGAAAAGAGAAGTCGAAGGGATTGGAGCAATAGCACAGCGGGGAGGGCGATTGCCTTGCACGCGGCTGACCTGGGTTCGATTCCCAGCATCCCATAGGGTCCCCTGAGCACCGTCAGGAGTGATTCCTGAGTGCAGAGCCAGGAGTAACCTTTGTGCATGGCCGGGTGTGACCCCCCCCCCAAAAAAAAAACAGAAAGAAAGAAAGAAAGAAAGAAAGAAAGAAAGAAAGAAAGAAAGAAAGAAAGAAAGAAAGAAGAAAGGAAGGAAGGAAGGAAGGAAGGAAGGAAGGAAGGAAGGAAGGAAGGAAGGAAGGAAGGAAGGAAGGAAGGAAGGAAGGAAGAAAGAAAGAAAGAAAGAAAGAAAGAAAGAAAGAAAGAAAGAAAGAAAGAAAGAAAGAAAGAAAGAAAGAAAGAAAGAAAGAAAGAAAGAAAGAAAGAAAGAAAGAAAGAAAGAAAGAAAGAAAGAAAGAAAGAAAAGAGAAGTCACAGATTCACCTGAAGTCTAAGACCATAGGTAGAAACAGCTTCAAGTACGGCTGGATCCAGAAGCTCAGAGAGCGAGGTCAGGACTCTCTCTACAGTTTCCTTGGTGCTTAGTTAGTCTTTCCCCATCTAGTGGCCCACCAAAGCCCACAGCAGGCACAACCCCTCTCCGGAGAAGAGCTCCGCCTTCCCGGGACTCCCAGTCATGTTTTCTGAAGGAATCGTCACTTAGCGCCCTCGACCAGCTCTGGGCCAGAATTGAACCAGGCTGGTGTCTTGGCAGATGTGGTCACTTGTTTATTCCTGGAGTTGGCGGGAGGGCATGGTGGGGGTGTCACTGAA
The DNA here is from genome assembly GCF_027595985.1 of Sorex araneus. Classification (NCBI taxonomy): domain Eukaryota; kingdom Metazoa; phylum Chordata; class Mammalia; order Eulipotyphla; family Soricidae; genus Sorex; species Sorex araneus. Next base: position 130,785,261 of record NC_073306.1, on the reverse strand, counting down.
ACCACAGCAGGGGAGAGGCAGCTCGCCCAGGAGACGTGAACAAGGAAGCGGAGTTGCTAACAGACCGGCTGCAAACTCAGACTGCCACATGGTGAGTCTGGGCAGGGCCTGGGGAGGGGTGGGGAGAGGAGGGGAGAGTAGCGACTCTCCCACTTCCTACTTCCCTGGGACCCACAACTGTCCCCAGCTTTTCTGTTGCCAAGGAACTCACTTGTAGGAAATTGCAGAATGTGAACACGAATTCAAGGCCAAGGAATCAGAGGCTCATATTCAAGACAGAGGTTCAGGAGGCCGAGAGAAAGGTGCAGTTTTTGAACTCTGTCACCGTAGTTACCTGGCCAAAGCATACTTCGTTAGGTATGGGACCACATCAGTGGTGTTTGGGGGCTACCCCTGGCTCGGTGCTCAGCGGTAGCTCAAACCAGGGCCTCCTGCATGCAAATAAAGGGTTCCAGCCTGCGGAGCCCTCTCTTGGCTGTCAAAGAGCTTTTAAACCTGACAAGGCACGTTCCAACAGACATCATTTGCAGCTGAGACTGTGGCAAATGCTGTTGGTGATCTTGAGAAATCGAGGCGAGGGGGAAGAGTTGGAGAACGGGGCAGAGGAGCACAGGATTTAAGCCCTAGAGGGAGGGGGAAACTCCCAAAGCGGGCGGAAACCACAGTACTGCTGACAAGACAATTGCCTTGCACCCAGCCAACCCAGGTTCAATCCCCGGCACCCATATAATTTTGTACTCTGAATGCAGAGCCAGGGGTGAGCCCTGGGCACCACTAAGAGTGACCTAAAAACAGAGACAAAAATAACCCAAAGGAAACCAGTCCTGTAGAACTGCGGAATGAGTTCCTTCTGCCCCATCTTCCTTCTCTCTTCCCTCCTGCTAATCACGATTGTTTCTCTCTCCCCGTAAGTTTTGTTGAACTGATTCATCCCTACCAAACCAGTTCACTCTTTTTTTTTTTTTTTTTTTTTTTTGCTTTTTGGGTCACACGTCACACCCAAAAAGGGGTTACTCCTGGTTCATGCACTCAGGAATTACTCCTGGAAGTGCTTGGGGGACCATATGGGATGCTGGGATTCAAACCCAGGTTGGCCACATGCAAGGCAAACACCCTCCCCACTCTGCTATCGCTCCAGCCCCAGTTCACCCCTTTTAAGTACACAGTTCAAGGGCTTTTAGCTCCCTCTCTCTCTCTCTCTCTCTCTCTCTCTCTCTCTCTCTCTCTCTCTCTCTCTCTTTTGCTTTTTGGGTTACACCCAAAAAGGGGTTACTCCTGGATCTGCACTCAGGAATTACTCCTGGTGGTGCTCAGGGGACCATATGGGATGCTGGGATTCAAACCCAAGTTGGCCGCGTACAAGGCAAACACCCTACCCACTGTGCTATCGCTCCAACCCCAGCTCTCTCTCTTTTGTCATTGTTGTTTTTGTTGCTTTTTGGGTCACACCTCGTGAGGTCAGGGGTTATTCCTGGCACTGCACTCAGGAATCACTCCTGGGGGTGCTCAAGGGACCATATGGGATACCCGGGATTAAGCCTGGGTCGGCCTCGAGCAAGGCAAACGCTTTACCCTCTGTTCTATTGCTCTGGCCCCATTCGCACATTTTTTTTTTCTTTTTGGGTCACACCCGGCCATGCACAGGGGTTACTCCTGGCTCTGCACTCAGGAATTAGCCCTGGAGGTGTTCGGGGGACCATATGGGATGCTGGGAATCGAACCCAGGTCAGCCATGTGCAAGGCAAACGCACTACCCCCTGTGCTATCGCTCCAGCCCTCCCATATTTTTAAATAGAATTCATTTTTGTTTGGGGGGCGACACCCAGAGGTGCTCAGAGGTTATTCCTAGCTCTGCACTCAGGGATCACTTCCAATGGGACTTGGGAGACCATATGCCATGGGAGCTTACATGAGTTGGCCGCATGCAAGACAAGCGCTCTACCCTCTGTCCTATCTCTGGCCTCAGGGATCACTCCTGACAGGGCTCAGGGGACCATACATGGTGCTGGGGATCGAATGAGGGTTGGTCACACCTGAGGCAAGTACCTTAACCCTTACACTATCTCTCTGGCCCTAGTTACTATTTTCTTTCAATTCAACTACTTTTATTGGTGATGAAAAGTACAAATGATACAGAAATGTATAAAGTAAAAAGTGAAAGTTCTGGCTATCTCACTTTAGAATATTATTGTTAATAATTCACTCTATGTATATATGTATATATATATGTGTGTGTGTATATATATATATATCTTTTGACATGTTTGTTGATTCACTTTATCTGCTGTTGCTGCCATTCTGTGGTGGGGGGTGGTGGTGGTGGTCAGCCCAGCAATGCCAGGGGCCCCCAGGAGCACAGCCAGAAGGGCTGGTGCTGGATCACGTCGTACAGGCCCCACACGTGCAAGGCAAGGCCTGTGCTCTGATACTTGAGCCACACCCCTGGCCCCTCCTCACCTATTTATTTTATTTATTGTGTTTTGTGCCACACCCAGTGATGCTCAGGGGTTACTCCTGGTTCTGCACCCAAGAATGACTCTTATCGGTACTCAGGGTATCCTATGGGATTCTGGGGATCGAAAGCAGGTCAGCCACATACAAGACAAGCCCCTACCCAACAAACTATCAGTCGGGACCCTCACCTACTTAAGTGTGAGCAAGATCATATTGTGAGTGTTTGTGTTTCCTTCGGAGGTCCCTGGTTTCCCTTCTGGGGAGGTAAAACTTTTTTTTTTCTTTTTTGGGCCACACCTGGCAATGCTCAGGGGTTCCTCCTGGCTTTGCACTCAGGAGTTACTCCTGGCAGTGCTCGGGGGACTATAGGGGATGCTGGGATTGAACCTGGGTTGGCCGCATGCAAGGCAAATGCCCTCCCCGCTGTACTATGGCTCTGGCCCTGGGGCAGTAAAGCTCATAGTATTCCTGTGCTATAGTCTCTCCCCCACCTTCAACCTCTGTGCATTGAGTCCCAGAAGGGCCTGTCACAGAAAGGGCAGACATATGTGTTGGGGGGTATATGTGTTGGGGTGGTGGGTCCATTTTAAGTCAAGCCAGTAGAAAATTCATTTACAACCTGTTATTTTCAGGTGTGGAATAAATTTTTTGCATTAGTGCAAAGACCTTCACTACATTTATTTGAATGATTATTTACATATTCTATACAGTTGTCTTTTTCTCTCCTTCCTTCCTTCCCTCCCCTCTCCACACACCCCCCACTCTCCTTCTCTCTCTCCCTATCTATCTCTCTCCAAGGATAGAATCCAGGATCCCACAAAGCTACTGCCCCCAGCTCTATACTATAGTTCACTGAAACAATTTCCTTGTGCCACCCCTTGACCTAAATCCTAGACCAATTTGGGGCTGGAGCGATAGCACAGAGGGTAGGGAATTTGCCTTGCATGCAGCCAATCCAGGTTGGATTCCCAGCTTCCCATAGGGTCTCCTGAGCACCACCGGAGTAATTCCTGAGTTCATGAACCAGGAGTAACCCCTGTGCATCGCCAGGTATGACCGAAAAAGCCAAAAAAAAAAAAAATCCTAGACCAATGTTTTTCAAGCCTGGGGTTTCATTCCATTAGCAGTTGTGAAATTCATCTTCCAGAGTGTGATCAATCTTTGCAAGTCAGCACCAAATTAGAATAGAAAATAAGAGAATGAAACAGGAACTGTCAGGAACCCGGAAGTCAGCCTCACACACAGCCGTGGGACTCCCTGGGGGCAGAGATCACGCCTGAGAGTCAGGGAACAGAGCACACAGGCGCAGACTCTGGGTCATGGGCTCTCGAAACAGGCAGTGTGCCACTGAGCCATCCCCGGGACCCTGAGCTTTGCCCCCTTCACTGAATTCCGGAAGTGATGATATACGAGACTAAACGTGATGCAGGAGTCAAGACACAAGAGACTGTCTCGCTCATTTTTCAGCTCCTGGTGTTCAGTTGTTGGCAAACTAGACAATGGAACCTTGCCTGTTTTGTCAGATTTTATTTTTTTTGTAAATAAAGTTTTATTGGAACACAGTTGCCTCCATTTTCTTTTCTTTTTTTTTTTGCTTTTTTTTTTTTTGCTTTTTGGGTCACACCTGCCTATGCACAGGGGTTACTCCTGGCTATGCACTCAGAAATTACTCCTGGCGGTGCTCAGGGGACCCTATGGGATGCTGGGAATCGAACCCGAGTTGGCCGCATGCAAGGCAAAAGCCCTACCCGCTGTGCTATTGTTCCAGCCCCGCCTCCATTTTCTTATACACTGTGTGTACCCACTTTTGATTTATAATGGTATTAATGCCAAATGCCTTTTCACCTGCAAAGAAGAGAATATTTACTATTAGCCCTGTAGAGAGAGAGCTAATTGACGCCTAAGAGGTAATCTATAGTAGCTTATTCAACTCTGACGATTCTAAACCTTGGTGCTTTTGCAAATATCTGTGAGTCCAAATAAAACTACAGGGCATCGGGGCTGGAGTGATAGCACAGCGGGGAGGGCATTTGCCTTGCATGCGGCCGACCCAGGTTGGATTCCCAGCATCCCATAGGGTCTCCCAAGCACCGCCAAGAGTAATTCCTGAGTGCAAAATCACCAGGTGTGACCCCAAGAAGAAGCAAAAAATTAAAAAAAATAAAAGCCAATAAACTACAGGGCAACACCAGGCCTCTGAGAGGGCCCCCCTCCCGCCCCGCACACATCTCTCACAGGGGTGATAAGTCCAAAAAGTGGAACTGCTGGTTAAAACGTATGTGCAATTGGGGCTGGAGCAATAGTATAGCAGGAAGGTATTTGCCTTGTATGTGGCCCTCCCAGGCTCAATCCCCAGCACCCCATGTGGTCGGTCCCCTGAGCCCACCAGGAGTGATCCCTGAGCACAGAGCTAGAAGTGTGTCCTGATCACTGCCAGGTGTAGACCCCCCAAAATCAAAAAGGTACGTGCATTTGTAATTTTCATAGAAATCGCTCAATCATCTGCAAAGAGGTGATATCAATCTGCAAATGTCCCACCAGAAATCAATGAAAGCAGTACATTTCCCAACACGCTCGCTAACACGTGAAGATCAGACACCATGATCTTTATCAGATAGGCAGTGTAATTTTCATACTCATTTCTCTCCTGCAGAGCCTGAGTTTCCTAAGGCTACAATGACAAATCACCCCAAACGAGGTGATTTGATTCTTTCTAAAGCACCGAATCAGGCCAGAGTAATGGTTTACAAGGTTTGAAAGGGGCTGGAGTGATAGTACAGCAGAGAGGGCGTTTGCCTTGCACACGGCCGACTCAGGTTCAATTCCCAGCATCCCATCTGGTCCCCGTGAACACCACCAGGAGTAATTCTTGAGTGCAGAGCCAGGAGTAACCCCTGTGCATCACTGGGTGTGATCCCCTGCCCCCCGACAAAAAAAAAGGCTTGAGAGTGGGGCCAGAGTAATAGGACAGTGGGTAGGGCACTGGCCTTCCATGTGGCCAAACTGGGCTGGATCCCCGGCATCCCATTTGGTTCCCCGAGCACCCCTGGGAGAAATTCCTGAGCACAGAGCCAGGAGTAACCCCTGAACACTGCCAGGTGTGCCCCCACCACAAAAAAAAAAAAAAAAAAGACTGGAGTGTATGTTTGCATGCAAGAGACTGGATTCAATTTCCAGCACTGCAGGAACCCCCCCATACTTCTTAGAACACCCCCAAACACCACACCAGAAGGAGCCTTCGACCCCCAAACAAACGAAGGAGCACACACACTCACACCAGGACGGAGTAATGGTATAGGGGTAGGGAGCTTGCTTTACACAGGATCTGGGTTCGATCCCCAGCATCCCATATGGGCTCCTGAGCCCACACTGATTCCTGAGTGCAGAGCCAAGAGAAAGCCCTGAGCATCGCCGGGGGAGGCCCCCAAAACAAACAAACAAATCCCCCACAAATTGCCCATTTGATTTGGACAATTGACTTACACTGTACTTCCCTGTCGTGCTGTGGCTCTGTGGAGACCAGGCTGGCACACATGGGCATCGGAGCTCAACACTCACCCGTGGTGCTGACATCCTTGTTACGGGGCTCACCACGGCTCCACACTCCAGTTACAGTGTCAATGGGGGACAGCACCTTTTCTTTTTTTCTTAATTGAATCACCGTGAGATACAGCTACAAAACTTTCATGTTTGAGTTTCAGTCATTCAATGATTGTGGTGGTCCCGTCCCTCACCCATCCCTCTACCAGTGCACATTCTCCACCACCAATGTCCCCAGTATCCCTCCCCCCATCCCAGTCCTCCCCCTGCCTCTATGGCAGACAATTTCCCCCATACTCTCTATTTTTGGGCATTAGGGGTTTGCAATACAGATACTGAGAGTCTATTACATTTGGTCCTTTAGCTTTTTTGTTTGTTTGTTTGTTTGTTTGTTTTCTTTTTGGGTCACACTCGGCAGTGCACAGGGGTTACTCCTGGCTTTTGGACTCAGGAATTACCCCTGGAAGTGTTCAGGGGACCATATGGGATGCTGGGAATCGAACCCAGGTAGGCCTCTGCAAGGCAAACGCCCTACCCGCTGTGCTATCGCTCCAGCCCCTGTTTTTTTTTTAGGTCACTCCCAGCGATGCTCAGGGTTACTCCTGGCTCATGCACTCAGGAATTACCTCTGGCAGTGTTCGGGGAACCATATGGGATACTGGGAATCAAACCCAGGTAGGCCTCGTGCAAGGCAAACGCCTTCCCCGCTGTGCTATCGCTCCAGCCCCTTTTCATTTTCTTTTAAATTTTTTTAACTTGTTTGTCTGTTTGTTTTTGGTCCATTACCTACTCTCAGCACACATCTCCCATCCCGAATGATCCCTCCAACCATCATTGACTTAGTGATCCCCTCTCTTTCCCAGCTACGGCACATTCTCTTGGGGTCCCGAGGACCACCCAATGTGCCTGGACATGCAGGACAGGGCTGGGGACCCAAGTCCTGGCTTTGGGGCCACGGGCAGACTCCACTGAGCCATCTCCAGGCCACACCCTCCGAGGCTTTGAACCCCGAAGGCTGACTCCGTCCTGGAGACCAGAATCAAGGGGTCTATAGCTTCTCGGAGACGCATCGGGAGCCCTTCCCCGCCCCTTCTCATTCTCAGGGTGCTGGAATCTTCGCTGTTCTGTTTGCTCCTGGCACGGTGCTCACTCCCAGCCGTCCTCAGGGAACTCAGCCGTGTTTCTGGATTTCCCCCAGCCCAGGGAGCACTGTCTCCAGCTCAGAGCATTTTGAATCTTTGAGAGATTATTCCTGGTGGCATCAGGGGTCAGATCCAGGGCTTCACCCACGGAAGGTGGGGCCCCTCACCAGTGAACCCGAGCCCAGCTTCCAACCTTCCATCCTCTGCCACCTGCTCCCTACAACCGTGTCCCCCTGGGGGCTGGGCTCCTGCGTTCCCACTGCTCTCCCTCTCACCCTCCTCTTTCTCCTGCCCCCACTTGTGTCCACCCCTGATTGTGCTTCCCCGGGCTCTCCTGGCGGTGCTTGGGGGACCATATGGGATGCAGGGGATCGAACCTGGGTTGGCTGCATGCAAGGCAAATGCCCTACCTGCTACACTATCGCTCCCCCCTTTTGTTTTGTTTCATTTTCAGGGCCACACCAGAGATGCTCAGGGGTGGCTCCTGGCTCTGCACACAGGAATTACTCCTGGTCGTGCTCAGGGGGCCATATGGAATGCCAGGGATGGAACCCGGGTTGGCCACGTGCAAGGCAATCGCCCTACCCGCTGCGCTATCCCCCCAGCCCCTATGAAAATAAACTCTGGGCACTGCAGAAGGACTAACCCAAGGTCGGATGAATTGAACTGAAAGACGAGGGAATGACTTTTCTCTCCAAGACAACAGCCCCTGTAATCATCATAAAAGCGTGCTGCTGCTGGTGCCACATGTGGGAGGGTTGACTAAGAACAGGCACACGTCTGAGCCCTCTGCAGACACGGACAGTTAGCCCTCGAGAGATACACGGAGGGCCAGAGCGATAGCACAGCGGGTAGGGCGTTTGCCTCACACACGGCTGACCCAGATTCAATCCCCAGCATCTCATAGGGTCCCCTGAGCTCCGCCAGGAGTATTTCCTGACTGCATGAGCCAGGAGTGACCCCTGAGCATCGCCGGGTGTGACCCGAAAAGCCAAAAGAGAAAACAAAGTTTTCAATGTTAGAACTGAGCGGGGTCGGAGCTGGAGGAATAGCACAGCGGGTAGGGCGTTTGCCTTGCACGCGGCCGACCCGGGTTTGAATCCCAGCATCCCATATGGTCCCCTGAGCACCGCCAGGGGTGATTCCTGAGTGCAGAGCCAGGAGTGGCCCCTGTGCATCGCTGGGTGTGACCCAAAAAGCAAAAAAAAAAAAAGAACTGAGCGGGGTTGAGCTTGGGGAGTGGTTCAAAAGGGCCATGTTCTCCCCACCACAATAATGTGTTGGGATCAGCCCTGGGGTACCACACAGGAAGAGGTTGTTGGGGATCAGAGAGATAGTACAGTGGGTAGGGTGCTTGCCTTGCATGCGGTCAATCTGGGTTCCATCCCCAGCTCCCCAGATGGTGGCCCAAGCCACATCAGAAGTGATCCTGAAGGGGCTGGAGCAATAGCACATCGGGGAGGGCATTTGCCTTACACGTGGCCGACCCAGGTTCAGTTCCCAGCATCCCATATGGTCCCCTGAGCACTGCCAGGAGTAATTCCTGAGTGCATGAGCCAGGAGTAACCCCTGTGCATCACCGGGTGTGACCCAAAAAGCAAAAAAATTAAAAAAAAAAAAAAGAAGTGATCCTGAATGCAGAGCCAGGAGTAACACCTGAGCACCACCAGGTCTGACCCTCCCCCCCAAAAGAAAATGTTGGGGCCGGATCAATAGTACAGTGAGTAGGGTGTTTACCTGCATGCAGCCAACCCAGGTTCTATCCCAGCACCCCATACAATCTCCTGAGCACTGCCAGGAGTAATTCCTGATGCAGAGCCAGGATTAACCCCTGAACATCACTGGGTGTGACCGGAAAAAAAAAAAAATAAAGATGTTGCTGGCTTTTTTAGTTTTTTCTTTTTTTTTCTTTTTTTTTTTTTTTGCTTTTTGGGTCACACCTGGCGATGCACAGGGATTACTCCTGGCTCTGCACTCAGGAACCACCCCCGGCGGTGCTCAGGGGACCATATGGGATGCTGGGAATCGAACCCGGGTCGGCCGCGTGCAAGGCAAACGCCCTCCCCGCTGTGCTATTGCTCCAGCCCCTAGTTTTTTATTTTCTTCTCAGCTAGAGCTTTTAATATTCGGCATCAAATCTGATATATTACTCAGCTTACGGATGTCAAAACGTCTTCCCCTAAAGGACACCCAGGCTGGGTATGACTGACCTTCCTTTCCTTTTTCCCATCACCTTCTCTATTTTCCCACGTTTCACCTTCCCACTGTTCCTCTGCCCCGCGTTACTATTTCAGACGGTGGAGACTAAGAAGCCGTAAATAGCTTGGCCGCGAGTCCATCCCCAGAAAGTGCAGCCTGATGAGCCTCGGTGTGGGCAGTCTCCACAAACAAAGCCTGAAACGCACGCGAGGGAGACGGGCTTCTCAGCACGAGGCTGCGGGGCCGTCAGCCCCAGAGCCCACACAGGCCCGCGACGGAGGCCGGGGAGCGAGGTCTCAGCCCTGAGAGAGGGGCGGGGGTGACGGCACAGGCCGGGCAGGGCGGGCACCTGGTGTGGGGCGATCCTCAACCCCACGGAGCCCCGTGGCACTGCCAGGAGAACCCCGCTGGTGTCAGATAGGGCCCCACAGGGCTGCATCTCTGCTTCCCTCTGAGCCTTTTTTTTAAAATTTTTTATTGAATCACCATGAAAAAAGTTACAAAGCCTTCAGGTTTCAGTTTCAGTGATACAATGACCCCATCCCTTCACCAGTGCCCATGTTCCACCACCAGGAACCCCAGTATACCCCGCTCCCACCCACCCCACCTGAGTGGCTGATGATCTTCACTTTACCCTCTCTATACTTTGATTACCTTCAATATTTCAACAGAAAACTCACTATTATTATTTGGAATTTTCCCCCAATAATCAAACCTGCTGAAAAGGCAGCATTTGATAATTTGTCTTCCATTGCTGAGAATGAAGAGGATATGAGATTGCGCGGCCACAACAGCGGCCGCGTGGTTTTGGATTTCTGGTATTTTTAGTAATTAAGTCCAGAGAAATTTCTGCCAGAAGTCACATCACTGCAAGCTCGTACCTCTGGTTAGTGGGCTCTATAAGATGGCGGTCGCCACGCGGCCACCGCTGCTGCCACCGAAAGGAAAGGCCGAGAGAGAAAAACCTTTCCCCTCCCGGGGCGGCATGGGGTCGCGGCTCAGTTCACAGTCTAGAGGCATTTCTGTAAGAAGCCGATGGGTGGGAAAAGTAGTTAGTGGGCCTCCGGGATCATGGTCTTTTAGGAGCAGAGGAGCCGTTCGTGTGTGGCTGCTCTGGGTCTTGTCCCTTCTGAGCCTTTAAACCCTGTTGCCTGAGCACCACATGAGCAGCCCAGGGCCCTCTAAGCACTGCTCAGGAGTTCCCCCTCTACTAGCCCTGGGTGATGGGTCAGCTGCTCTGTTTTTGGTCTGCTGGGGGCGTGGAGGGGAGGGAATGCGTGAAGGATCAGAGCCGAGTCCTGTACTGACCTGTTGCAAGAAAAGTTTTAGTAACAGTGCTTGAAAATGCATCACAATGGGGGGTGTTAGGAGGGAACCTGGGGACACTGGTGCTGGGACAGGTACACTGGTGGAGGGATGGGTGTTGGAACACTGACTGAAACCTGATTTTTTGTTTTGTTTTGTTTTTTGCTTTTTGGGTCACACCCAGCGATGCACAGGGGTTACTCCTGGTTCTGCACTCCTGGAATTACTCCTGGTGGTGCTCAGGGGACCATATGGGATGCTGGGAATCGAATCCGGGTCCGCTGCGTGCAAGGCAAACGCCCTACCTGCTGTGCTATCACTCCAGCCCCCTGACTGAAACCTGATTATGAACAGCTTTGGAAAGGTCTATCTACAGTGATTCACTAAAAAAAAAAAAAAAAAAAAAAAAATTAAATTAAATTGAATACTAACTGGATTACCAGAAATAGAAGTATCATAAAGCTGGAATTACGTTTTCCTGTCAACATATAGTGGACAGTGAGGCCGGAAAGATAGTACAGCGGGGAGGGTGCTTGCTTTGCATGAGGCTGACCTGAGTTTGATCCCCGGCATCCCATAGGGTCCCCTGAGCACTGCCAGGAGCAATTCCCGAGTGCAGAGCCAGGAGGAACCCCTGAGCTTCATCAGATGTGGTCGAAACCAAACAAACAGAAGCTTAAAAAAAAAATACCATTTACGGGACAGTGAGGCACTCAGCGCACGCCTGATCCTTCTGTGGCTGAACGGGTTTGGTTAGTTTTGTTGCACACGGGTGGCACTGGGAGCCACTCCTGATGGTGACATTCAGGGGACCACGTGGTGCCAGGAATTGGTTCACTGAGAGCATCGTCCTTTTGGGGGGAGCGCCATACTCAGAAGTGATGGGGGGACCCTCTAGTGGAAGGGATCGAACCCAGGGCCTCTCCACAGAAGACCATCTTCCTCACTGGCCCCTCAGACCTGGGGCCTTTTTTTTTTTTTTTTTTGCTTTTTGAGTCACACCGGGCAATGCTCAGGAGTTACTCCTGGTCTGCACTCAGGAATTACTCCTGGCAGTGCTCGGGAGACCATATGGGATGCTGGGAATCGAACCCGGGTTGGCCGTATGCAAAGCAAACGCCCTCTCCACTGTGCTATCGCTCCAGCCCCGACCTGGGGTCTTTTGTCTTGCACCCACATTTTATCCAACATGGTTCTCTCCCCAGAAGGCCTTTCTGCAGTGTGCAAACGCTCATCACGGACACATCTCCGTCAAGAACGCAGGAAACTCACGGACGAGCACTCTGGAGGGCATGCGGGCGAGGGGACACAGGGAGGAAGGCACTGGGGTCACATGGGGGCTGGGGATGCCGCATCCAGGGCATTTTCTTCTGCCCCATCAGTTACAGAACCACATGGGGAGGGCACAGGCACCGGGGTTGGGATGTCAGAGCTCCGGGCGGGCCTGGGCAAAGCCTTGCTAGAAGGCTGGTGAGCACCACAGCTGGGTCTTGGCACTGCATCTCACGCGCTGTGCAACCCTCCATGAGTTGCTTCGCCTCTCTGACCTTGGACCTCGTCCTGGAATGTACTATTTATCGGGGAGTGCTCATGAAAACGACCTGTGACGGTGCAGGGGAAGCAGGACGGGGCACAGGAACAAGTGAACACGAGGAAGACTCCCCCCGCCCACCCCTACAACAGTACACGGGAAGCTGGGCTCAGCGAGAGCCAGTGAGAGGCGAGATGCTCTGGGGTATCTCAGAGGGGAACCGACTCCCTCTCTGCACCTGGCTGAGGAATCAGAACCGCTGGGACCTAGAAGCCCCTCGTGAGCCGGGAGTGGTTTCTGGCTGCTGCCGCAGGGACATGAGCAGACGGGAAAGGCAACCCTGGGCGGGACGGTGCTGAGCCAGGCCCACCCCCAGGCCCTGCGACTCTGGGCCATGTGCAGCTGCCTCCAGGAAGCCCCTGGCCCGTCTGAATTAGACTTTCTGTTCCATTCAAGGAGCCACCGCCAGGGGCTGTTGGGATAGTGCAGTGGGCAGGGTTCAGTCCCCCACACCCTAGACGGTCCTCTGATGTCCACCGCAAGTGACCCCTGAGCACAAAACCAGAAGCCCTGTGTGGCCCAAAAACAAAACAGAAAACAAAAGGAAACAGTTGTTTGTGGGTTTTTTTTTTGGGGGGGTCACACCTGGTGATGCTCATGGGTTACTTCTGGCTTTGCACTCAGAAATTACTCCTGGCGGTGTTCAGGGGACCCTATGGGATGCTGGGAATGGAACCTGGGTCGGCCTCGAGTAAGGCAAACACCCTATCCCCTGTGCTATCACTCCAGCCCCTATTTGGCTTTTTTTTGAGTCGCTGCCGGCTATAATCAGAGGTTACGCGTGGCTCTGAACTCAGGAACTACTTCTGGCAGTGCTTGGGGGACCCTGTGGGATGCTGGGATCAAACTCTGGTTGGCCGCGTGCCAGGTAAACACCCTCCTCGTTGTACTATCACTCCAGCTCCCTACTTGTTAAACTCTCTGTCCAGCCCCTATTTTTTCTTTTTTTTTTTTTTTTTTGGAGATGGGGGGATTGAGGCCACATCTGATGGTGCTCAGGGAATGTTCCTGACTCTGTGCTCAGGAGTGACCCCTGGTGTGCTAGGGGAACCATGTGCAGTGGCACGGGTTGAACTGGGTTCTGCAAGATGCAAGGCAACTACCTCCCTCCTACACTCTTTCTCCTGTCCTGAAGCCTCTCTTCTAGGAGAAATTCAGTTGAGAAATTGGAGTCTTTAAATGGCCTTCATGACCTGAGGACGATCAAACACCCACAGTCCTTTGCTTCAAGCCACCTGGGGTGCGTGGGGAGTGTGGGGGAGATGTAGGTGTTTCAGACAGCGCTTGCAGGGTGAAATCCCCCACTCCCCACCCCAACCAGGTGAGAACTCTTTGTCAAGCTATTAGCACGGATTCCCACGCTCCCTCTTCATGCAAGTGGCCAGGGAATGGCTTACTAATTCCTTCTTTTATTAAGTCTGATCATCATCATTAATTAACACAGCTGCTATGGGAAAGGAGTGGAGAGATTCTGAAGCAGAGATACAGTGAAACGAGTTCAAGGGGAAGCTTTCCAGCTGGGAGGGCTGGTCGCTATCAGCTCAGGGTGGCAGAAATGTCACCGCCGAGAGGGTGAGGGTGATGTTGAGGCAGGGCCTGCCGTGCCTTGAGGCTCCGGGGACTCAACTATGTCCACTCATTGCTTATCAAACATAACATTTTTCTCCAAGACTCTTTTTTTTTTTTGCCTTTTTGAGTCACACCTGGAGAGGCTCAGGGGTCACTCCTGATTCTGCACTCAGGAATTACTCCTGGCAGTCCTCGGGGGGCCACATGGGATGCCAAGGGCGGAACCTGGATCGGCCCCCTGCAAGGCAAACGCCTTCCCCACTGTCATATCGCTCTGGCCCCTCTCCAAGAAATTTCTGACTATGAAGAAGCAGTCTGTGTGCTCTTTTTTGTCGGGAAAACAAGTGTGCGAGCATATCGGCCCATGTGCCTTTAACAGGCTTGGCAACCTGTTCCTCCCTCGTCTGTCCCTCGTCAATAGTCTCACAAAGACTGTGCAGGTTCCAACTGTTGTTGGGGGGCCAGGGCAATGGTACAGCGGGTCGGATGCTCGCCTTGCACGTGGCCAGCCCTGCTTCAGTCCTCAGCATCCCGTAAGGTCCCCTGAGCACTGCCACGAGTGATCCCAGTTGATAATAAAATGCAAGGTAAATGCCGGTGTCCCCAGGAGAACAAAGGATCACATCACCCCTGGGAGATGATGAGGGAACTGGCTCTCAATGTGGGGATGAGCCAGTGGGCAGCTTCTCTCCTCAAGGTGACCTGGTGTAGGAACGGGGTCCCTACCAGTGACTGACAGATAAGCCTCAAATCTTTGTGATTTGGGGGCTGGAGAGATAGCACAGTGGGTAGGGCGTTTGCCTTGCACACGGCTGACCCGGGTTCGATACCCAGCATCCCATATGATCCCCTGAGCACCGCCAGGGATAGTTCCTGAGTGCAGAGTCAGGAGTGACCCCTGTGTGTCGCTAGGTGTGACCCAAAAAGAAAAAAAAAATCTTTGTGATTTGGCACACTCGAAGCTTAATTTTTTTTTTCTTTTTGGGTCACAGCCAGCGATGCTCAGGGGTGACTCCTGGCTCTGCACTCAGGAATGACTCCTGGCAGGGCTCAGGGGACCCTATGGGATGCCAGGGATTGAACACAGAGTTGGCTGCATGCAAGGCAAACGCCCTACCTGCTGTGCTATCGCTCTGGCCCCATGAAGCTTAATTCTTGCCCTTGTACATTCCTGATCTGTGGAGCCCCTCCAGAATCCAGGTCCTCAAACTATTACTTTGTGGCTCCACCCTCTCTTGCCACCCTCTGGTCACACCTTCCAGGAGTGGAACCCAAGTCTCAGGGCTTCAAGGCAAGCGTGCTTAGCTGAGCTACCTGCCCGGCCCAGGCTCCGTAACCTCCAGCACGGGCATCCCAGGACGCTTGTCCTCCCCGCAGGAAGCCTGGGCTCCCTGCACACAGGGGCCTGCCCCGTGCAACAGCTCTGCCTGGGATGTGTGTGCAGGCGCATCAGGAGCCTGGAAGGGCGTTTCAGGGCCACAAGACAACACAGCCCCTGACTCTGCAGAGGGGGAGCTGGAAGCTGCCTGGGAAGGGGTTGGGGGGAAAGGGGCCGCGAGGGGCGGGGTGAGCGAGGGACCTCCTGGGAAGGAGGCAGGTCACTCCTCAGCTTCCCCACGAGCTGGGTGGCGCGGCCCCGCGGCGCCAGAGTGTCTGTTTGCACAAAAGGGAATTAGGAGGAGCCGGGCCCAGCACGTGGGCAACCGCAAGGCGCGGTGGAGGGCAGCAGCCGGCCGGGGGAGGGCCGGGGGAGGGCACTTCCTTCCTGCCGCCCCGACTCCGCCAATCAGCTGCCAGCACGGACAGCCACTTCCGGTGGCGCGGTCAGCGGCGGGTCAGCCCGCTCCCGCCTCCCTCGTTGGGCTGAGCCCCTGGCCCTGCACAAGGTGGAGGCGCCCAGGAGTGACCCCAAGTGCAGAGCCCTCACCCCCAAACCTGAGGAGGATGTAGAGCTGAGGCCATCAACATCTGAGGGTTCTACCTGTGATTCTGCACCTAAGAATGTTCTGGAGGGAGTGGGGGGGGTGCTGGTCAGGCACCTGCTTGCGTGCACCCCAACCCAGGTCCGGACCCCGGAGTGATCCCTGAGCTCTGAGCACAGTTGGACGTGGCCCCCAGGGATCGATACCAGCACCCCACATGGTCTCCCGAAAGCTCCCAGGAGTAGACCCCTGAACACAGAGTCAGGAGTAAGCCCTGAGCAAATGGGGCGTGGCCCCCCAAAAGAACAAACAAAATGTTCTCTGGACCCGGAGCGATGGTACAGCAGAGAGGGCGCTTGCCTTGCACGCAGCCTACCCAAGTTCAATCCCTGGCACTGTCCATCCCACCACCCTCCACCCCCACCCCCACAAGAATTTTTCTGGTGTGCATGGACCTAACTCACGGCAGGCCACCGACCGGGGAGCTGTCCCCAGGACAGCTTGCTCACGGAGGTCACCTGTTCATGAGACCATCTGGGGCCCTTCTCACTTCCTCATTCCTCTGCGGGACTGCATCCCCAAGCACCCTCCAAACACCTCCCCCTCTCACTGGGGGAACAGGAGGAAGGCTGGCCGCTGACACAGCTAAAGCCAGACTTTTCCAACTGCAAATCAAAGGCCTGGGGCTCCCAGAGCCGCTTGAGATTGAGAAGAATCCCAGCCACTTCCTTTAAAAATTTGATACAGGAGTGGAGTGATAGTACAGCAGGTGTGCACAGCGGCTGCCTTGCACACCTCCCACCCAGATTCCATGTCTTCATATGGTCCCCAAGTACTGCCAGGAGTGGGGCTGGAACGATAGCATAGTGGGGAGGGCGTTTGCTTTGCACGTGGCTGACCCGGCTTCGATTCCCAGCATCCCATAGGGTCCCCTGAGCACCACCAGGAGTAATTCCTGAGTGCATGAGCCAGGAATAACCCCTGTGCATCGCCGGGTGTGACCCAAAAAGAAAAAAACAAAAAACAAGCACTGCCAGGAGTAACTCCTGAGTGCAGAGCCAGTAGTAACCCCTGAGCACTGCTAGGTGTGGCCCCAAAACAAAACAAAAAAATTTTTAAGTTAATATACTCATGCTATGGGGTAATAGTATTCTGAGTGCTGTTGTTATGGTGTGGGGGACCTCAAGGGGCCACACCAGGCAGTGTCCAGGGATGAAACTCAGTGACATGGGGTAGGTAGTGCCAGGGACAGAACTCACAGCGTCCTGGGCATGTGCTGTTAGCACCACACCACATCCTCAAGCCCACAATTCAGATCTGCAGTTGTTTTTGTTCGGGGCCATGCCCCAAAGTGCTCAGGAGCTACTCCTAGCAGTGCCAGGGGACCGTGCTGAGCTGAGGACTGAACCAGTCTACACTCCAGTCCTTTGACCGCTTTAGGGTCATACCCAGTGGTGCTCCGGGGTCAGCCCTGTGGTACTGGGGTTCCAGCCCGGGGCCTCTCACACGCCAGGCATGATGTTCTAGAATGGAATCACATCCCCGGCCCCACCTCCAGGATTTGAGGTTCTGGATGGACAGAGAAGAAGAACTAAACAGAAGAAAGACCAGTCGAGGGTTACCAGCCTTGGAGATGATCTTTGCAGCTCAGCCTGTCAGGGGGAGGCCCGGAGCTCGGGGAGAGGCCAGGACTGGCCCAGGCCAGGCTCCCAGAGCTCATATTTCTGATTACTCTGCTGAGGGTTTGGTCTGAGCTACCAGAGGAAGGGTGGGCAGGAAGGATGAACGGGAAATCACCCCGTCTCCCCGCTCAGCAACCAGTTCCCTTGAGTGGGGACATTTTCACCTGATCTCTGCAAGGCAGAGGCGCTGGGGTCCTCCCTCTTCCTGCCACGGCATTCCTGAGGTTGACAGGAAGGAAGCAGAGCCCCAGCGTGAGCCGTGGCAGTGACAATCGCTGCGCGCACATCCAGCTTTGCCCTCTGGGGTGGCCTCCCGAACGCCTCCCTTCCTGCCTCACAGCGCCGGGGAACTTGAGGGCTCGTGTTTGGGTGAAGCCAGCTGCGACCCCCAGCTGTGGCAGAGAACAGAGCCCGGGTTCCGAGCTGCTGCCTGTCCAGCCTAGGGGGTGACGAGTCGTCCATTCAGAAAGAGCTGGGGCTGGAGCGATCGCACAGCGGGGAGGGCGTTTGCCTTGCACACAGCCGACCCGGGTTTGATTCCCAGCATCCCATAGGGTCCCCTGAGCACCGCCAGGAGTAATTCCTGAGTGTAAATCCAGGAGTCATCCCTGTACATCGCCGGGTGTGACCCAAAAAGAAAAAAAAAAGAGCGATGGCCGGTGGGAGCCCTGGGTTCCATCCCTGCGCCACAGGTTCCCCTGAGCACCCCAGATGCGCCTGGTGGTATGCCCTGCCAAAAGAGGAGCTGCGGGGGCTGGAGCCATAGCACAGCGGGGAGGGCATTTTTCTTGCATGCGGTCAACCCAGGTTCGATTCCCAGCATCCTGTATGGTCCCCTGAGCACTGACAGGAGTAATTCCTGAGTGCATGAGCCATGAGTAACCCCTGTGCATCGCTGGGAGTGACCAAAAAATAAAAAATAATAAACCCAGCTCCCCTTCAGATGAGACCTGAACAAGTCATGTTATCAATAACACCAGGCGCTCTCTGTTATTTCCTAATCCTGCATCTTTCCTTTCCCAGCGTGCAGGGCTGGGGAGGGCAGTGGTTAAGACAATGCAGGGCTGGAGAGACAGTGCAGTGGGGAGAGCGCTTGCCTTGCATGCAGCTGACCGAGTTCTGTCCCCGGCCAGCGTATCGGGTACGGTGCCCTGAGCCTGCCAGGAGTGATTCCTGAGTGCAGAGCCAGGAGTAAGCCCTGACCACTGCCGGATGTGGCCCTAAAACAAAACAACAACAAAATAATGCAGGGACAAAGCACTGCTCGTCGTCACATCCCTGCGCCCAAGCAGAGAAGGATCCGAATTTTCCTCAGGAGGGGAGTTCTTTGCTGTGTTTGTTTGTGTTGTTTCGGCTTTTTGAGGTTTTTTTTTGTTTGTTTTTTGTTTTTGTTTTGCTCTTTAGATCACACCCAGCGATGCACAGGGGTTACTCCTGGCTCTGCACTCAGGAATTACTCCTGGCGGTGCTCAGGGGACCACCTGGGATGCCGGGTATCAGACTTGGGTTGGTCATGTGCAAGGCAAACGCCCTCCCCCTGTACTATCACTCCGGCCCCTACTGTGATGAAATTATTGCATGAGCTTTCTCCTTTACCTAATACTGTAGGAAGCTACTTTACACTTTTCCCAAAGTTTGCATTCACTTTTCTGTGTGCTTCTACTTCCGGGAGTGGGGGCACAGCTTTGACTGGGGGTCATTCCCTGACCTCAGCGGTCTGCACTGGCAGTGTCCTCCAAACCAATGGGTTTGGGATGTTCAACAAAGATGATTGAGGAGTCTTGGCCACGGGTCGGAGAGATGGTACAGGGGGTAGGCACATGCCTGGCTTGTGGCCAGCCCTGGACCTGTCCCTGACGCCACACAGTCCTCTGGACACCCTGGGAGCACTCGAGAGGCCACCTGAGTGCCCTTTGGTGATCACAGCCCAGCTCAGGTGATCACAGCCTAGTATCCTTGGGTCCTTGCATTGAATTTCTGGGATGCTGGGACCCTCAGGCCTCCTGAGCACTGCTTGGGAGAGCCCCCTCCCCAGAAAGGGGTCCTTCGGATTGCTCCTGGCAATTTTTGGAGGACCACGCGGTACCAGGAATATACCCAGGCCTATACATGCAACTGTAAAACGGTATCAATAAATCTCACAATGAGAGACGTTACTGGTGCCTGCTCAAGCAAATCGATGAGCAACGGGATGACAGTGACAGTGACAGAAATACACGCAACGCATGACCCCGGGGGCCAGAGTCACAGCACAGCGGGGAGCGTGCTTGCCTTGCATGCGGCCAATCCTGGTTTCATCCCTAGCATGGGCTCCCTCAAGCACTGTCGGGAGTAGTTCCTGAGTGCAGAGCCAGGAGTAACCCACGAGTTTCTTCAGGTGTGGCCACAAAACAGTAATAATAACAGCAACAAAATGACCCTGACCCTAAGAACCATCTCTCTGGGCCCCCACTTTTCCTTGTTTTATTTATTTATTTATTTATTTATTTATTTTGCTTTTTGGGTCACACCCGGCGATGCACAGGGGTTCCTCCTGGCTCTGTACTCAGGAATCGCCCCTGGCAGTGCTCAGAGGACCCTATGGGATGCTGGGAATCGCACCCGGGTTGGCCGCGTGCAAGGCAAACGCCCTCCCCGCTGTGCTATCGCTCCGGCCCCTCCCACTTTTCCTTTTTACGATCTCTCTCACTTTGAGAGAAGAGTCAGTCAGGGACCCGGACCTCAGTTCCACCCCAGACCAACACATCCTCTCTTCTGGCTGTTCTGATTTCTGGGTGCTAATCGTCTATACTCTCCTGACCTCTGACCCCGACAAGCTCCCCTCTAACAGTCCGTGTGTGCCGTAAGCAGGCTCGCAGGGAGGACAGGGGCAGCACCCTAACTAGGTTCCATAAATAGCAACAAAAAACATAGCTGCTTTCAGTCAACTACAGTTTCACTAGCTCCTAACGCTCTTGAACTTGGGGGGGTAGCACCGCGGGCAGGGCGTTTGCACTTGCCTTGACGAGCCGGCCTGGGCTTGATCTGTAGTACCCCATATGATCCCCCAAGCCCGCCGGGAGTGACTCCTGAGCACAGAGCCAGGAAGAAGCCCTGAATAGCGCCAGGTGTGGTCTCCAAACTAAACACTCCTCAACTCTGGAGCTCGGAGAGAACCCAACAGGCACAAGCTTTGCATGCAAAGGTGCAAAGGTCCCAGGTTAGAACCGCATGGGACCCCAAGGGTCACCAAGAATAACCCCCAAGCACAGAGCTGAAAGCACCTCCTGAGCACCACTACTGTCTCGCCTCCAAAATAAAACAAAACAGCTTCCTCCGTTTTTAACGATTGCCTTTCTGGCTGGTTTGTTTGTTTGGTAAGTTGGGTTTTTGTTTGTTTTGTGGTGGTTTTCTCACACCTGGCAGTGCTCAGCGGTTACTCTTGGCTCTGCTCTCAAGATTCACTCCTGGCATGTGAGGTGGTATCTCATGGTTGTTTTGAGCTGCATCTCCCTGATGATTAGTGATGTAGAGCACTTTTTCATGTGCCTTTTGGCCATTCGTGTCTCTTCCTTGGGAAAGTTTCTGTTCATTTCTTCGCCCCATTTTCTGATGGGGTTGGATGTTTTCTTTTTGTATAGTTCAACCAGTGCTTTATATACCATTAATATCAACCCCTTATCTGATGGGTATTGTGTAAATATCCTTTCCCATTCTGTAGATAGTCTTTGTATTCTGGTCACTGTATCTTTTGCGGTGCAGAAGCTTTTTAGCTTAATGTAGTCCCATTTGTTGATCTCTGTTTTTACTAGATTGCTTAGTTCCGTGTCATCTTTGAAGATACCTTTATCTTCAATATCGTGGAGGGTTTTGCCAACCTTATCTTCAATGTACCTTATGGTTTGTGGTCTGATGTTGAGGTCTTTAATCCATTTTGATCTGACTTTTGTGCATGGTGTCAGGTCAAGGTCTAAACCCATTTTTTTGCATGTGGTTGTCCAGTTGTGCCAGCACCATTTGTTAAAGAGGCTTTCCTTGCTCCACTTCACATCTCTTGCTCCCTTATCAAAAATTAGATGATCATACATCCAAAAGAACAAAAGCAACTGCTGTTGGAGAGGATGTGGGGAGAAAGGGACCCTTCTACACTTCTGGTGGGAATGCCGACTGGTTCAGCCCTTTTGGAAAACAATATGGATGATTCTCAAAAAATTAGATATTGAACTCCCATTTGACCCAGCAATACCACTGCTGGGAATATATCCCAGAGAAGCAAAAAACTATAGTCGAAATGACATCTGCACTTATATGTTCATCGCAGCACTGTTTACAATAGCCAGAATCTGGAAAAAACCCGAGTGCCCTAGAACAGATGACTGGTTGAAGAAACTTTGGTACATCTATACAATGGAATACTATGCAGCTGTTAGAAAAAAGGAGGTCATGAATTTTGCATATAAGTGGCTCAGCATGGAAAGTATCATGCTAAGTGAAGTGAGTCAGAAAGAGAGAGACAGACATAGAAAGATTGCACTCATCTGTGGAATATAGAATAACAGAATAAGAGACTAACACCCAAGAATAGAAGAATAGTAGAAATAAGTACCAGGAGGTTGACTCCATGGTTTGGAGACTGGCCTCACATTCTGGGGAGAGGACAATTCAGAGAAGGGAACACCAAGTATAATGCGGTTGGAGGCCATGGGGGGGAAGGGTGATGCGGGCTGAATGTAGACTAGAGACTGAACACAGTGGCCACTCAACACCTCTATTGCGAACCACAACACCTACATAGAGAGAGAGAACAAAGGGAAATACCCAGCCACAGTGGCAGGGTGGGGTGGGGGAGATGGGATTGGGGAGGGTAGGAGGGATGCGGGGTTTACTGGTGGTGGAGAATGGGCACTGGTGAAGGAATGGGTTCTCGAACTTTGTATGAGGGAAACATGAGCACAAAAATGTATAAATCTGTAACTGTACCCTCATGGTGATTCACTAATTAAAAATAAATTAAAATATTTTAAAAAAAGGGCTGGAGTGATAGCACAGCGGGTAGGGCGTTTGCCTTGCACGCGGCCAACCCGGGTTCGATTCCCAGCATCCCATATGGTCCCCTGAGCACCGCCAGGGGTAATTCCTGAGTGCAGAGCCAGGAATGACCCCTGTGCATTGCCAGGTATGACCCAGAAAGCAAATAAATAAATAAATAAATAAAAAATAAATAAAAGATTCACTCCTGGCAGGCTCAGGAGACCATGTGGGATGCTGGTGATCAAACCAGCTATGTGCAAGGCAAACACCCTACTTGCTGTACTAGGTAGTCCAGGCCCCAACACTGCAATCTTTTTTGTTTGTGAGGCACATCTGGCAATGATCAGGGGTTACTCCTGGCTGTAGGTTCAGGAATTACTCCTGGCGGTGCTCAGGGGACTGTATGGGATTCCAGGATTGAACCCGGGTCGGCCGCATGCAAGGCAAACGCCCTACCCGCTGTGCTATTGCTCCAGCCCCTCATTTCCCATCCTGAGGCCAGGAAGCAAGGAGAAAGGCTGCCGTGAGGTGGAGGGCAAAGGCAGGGGTGGTCTGAAGGTCTCCACTACTTCTGCTTCCATCTCAGAAGCTCCCGTTCCAACTCCACCCTCTAAGCAAATAGTTCCTGAAGCAGGAACAGCAACAGCGGCAGGTTCTTGGGTAGGACTGAACGAGACTCTTCCAACCTGGTCATTCTCAAACATGGGTCTCAGCAAAGGCCGGGTTAAAACACAGGCTGCTGGGGCCGAAGAGATAGAGCAGCTGCTCAGGCGCTTGCCTTGCACACAGCCAAGCCAGGCTCAGCACCGCATATGGTTCCCTTAGCCCACCCCTCTGAGCCCTGCCAGGAGTAAGCCCTGAGCACTGAGTCAGGAGTAAGCCCTGAGCACAGAGTCAGGAGTAAGCCCTGAGCACAGAGTCAGGAGTAAGCCCTGAGCACCACCAGGTCTCTCTCTCTGTCTCTCTCTCTCTCTGTCTGTCTGTCTCTCTCTCTCTCTCTCTCTCTCTCTCACACACACACACACACACACATGGTGGCCAGGGATGTAGCTCAATGGTTAGAGCCCTCCCTTGCATATGTGTGAGGCTCTGGGTTCAATCCCTGGTACCGGAGGGATGGAGGAAGGAACACAGGCTGCTGGGTCCACACTGTAGACCTCGGGTGGAAGCTGAGAGTTTGAGTTTTTTGTTTAGTTTTGGGGTCACACTGGCACTCAGGGGCTACTCCTGGCTTGTGCTTGGGGCTGGGAGACCCAGGCCTCCTGGAGGTGAAGCACGTGCTCCAGCCGGTCCAGCTATTTCTGATCCTGATTTTCATTTTTGTTCTGTTCACTGCAGCAGCTGTGATGGACCTTAGGACCCTATAATGCTGCTGCTGCTTCATGTGTGTGTGTGTGTGTGTGTGTGTGTGTGTGTGTGTGTGTGTGTGTAGGGGAGGGGGCGATCGAACCCAGGGCCTTGCGCGTGCAAGTGGTCTGCAGCCGAGCCACCTCTCCACCCAGCGCCACCTCTGTTCAGCGGCACCTCCCCGTCCAGTGCCACCTCCCTGTCCAATTGCCACGGCGGGAAAGCCACTGGTCAAGGAAGTAGCCCAGGGCAGAAGGCTCTTACCGAGCCTGGTATCACCCAGATTTAAAAAGAAAAGAGATTTAAAAAGAAAAGAGCTAGAGCGCATGCTCTGCCTGTATGGTGGCCCTGAGTTCCAACCTCAGGACCAAACCCAAAGCTAAACATCGGTATCCAGACGGTGCTCTCAACAGTCGCTTGTTCATGTTCAGAGAAGGGACACACAGGCTTGCTGGAGAGGTACCTGATGGGAAGGGGGGCACCCGCCCAGGGGGGTTGGGGACGCACAGAGGGAGGTGCCCGCCCAGGGGGGTGGGAGGCTCACAGAGGGAGGTGCCCGCCCGGGGGGGGGCACAGCCGGGGGAGGTGCCAGGGCAAAGCGGTACACGAGTCTTTCTCCTGCCGGCTGCCCCCGTCTGCCTGACCACGGCAGCTCCGTTTCCATCTGGGGGCCCCCAAGTCCTGCCTTGGGTTTGGGGGTGGGGGAAGGCGGATTCCTCTTCCGGTGCGGGGTGAGGGCTGAGGAGGGGGCACTGCGCGGATGCCGGAGACTCAGATGACTCATCAGAGCATCCCCTGCCCCCATCCTTCCCGCCCTTGGCCCGGGCTGCCACGTGACCCCAGCGGCTGAGCCGCAGGCCCTTTTCTAGAACAATCGGGAGGAAGTGAGAGTGCCCGTTAAGCTGGGGGTGACGGCGCCCCGCTCCCCTAGGGGAGCCTGAGGATGACAGCGTCATCCGCCAGCCAGCGAGACCCACCCCGGGCGCTCGGGCTCCCGCCCGTGCCCAGGGCGCCTGCCCGGGCTCCTGCCCCGGTGAGCCGAGCTGGGCGCTCGGAAAGGGCCGGGTGCAGCTTGGAGGAAGTGACAAAGGGTCAGAGTCCGGGGGCCGCGGTGCAGGACGTGGCGCGGGGCCAGCCCGCTGCAGCCGTCCGTGCACGCGAGCAATTTGCATTGCGGGAGCTGTTGTCTGTTTGTGCCTTGGCCGGGGACAAACATGCAAAAACCCAGCGACCCGGGAGGTGCTGGAGGGCCTGGCTCAGAGCGCCTGGGTGACGGGGCATCGCGGCGCGGTGCCCCCGGCTGGGCTGGCATCCTGGTGCTGGGGGCAGGCGGTGCAGGCGTGACAGCAGGAAAACACAGGCAGTGATGACCATGCTGGGCGGGGGGACTAGGGAAGGGGCAGGAGGAAGGGCTGTGTCCTCTCTGTAGAGGCCCAAGCTGCCCCACACTGCGTTAGGGACTGCCGGACCAGGCTTTCTTTTTGGTTTGCTTTGGAGTCACACCCAGTGGTACGTAGGGACTCTGCCTACGTACTCCGTGCTCCTGGATGCCCCCTGGAGGTGCTCAGGGGACCATACACAGTGCCAGGGGTCAAGCCGGGGTTAACTTTTTTCCATCCCTCCAGTATTAGGGGATCGAACCCAGAGCCTCACACATGCAAGGGAAGTGTTCTAACCATTGAGCAACATCCCTGGCCACCATGTGTGTGTGTGTGTGTGTGTGTGTGTGTGTGAGAGAGAGAGAGAGAGAGAGAAGTGGGGGGTTAGTACAAGGCAAGTGGCTTCACCCCAGACCATCTCTCTGGCTCCAAGGCCTTCTTCCTTTGAGGGGCCAGGGGTGACAGGGCTGGGCCACACCTGGCTGTATTCAGTGTCTACTTCTTCTATATTTTTTTTTTTTTTTGCTTTATGGGTCACACCCAGTGATGCACAGGGGTTACTTCTGGCTCTGCACTCAGGAATTACCCCTGGCGGTGCTCAGGGGACCCTATGGGATGCTGGGAATCGAACCCGGGTTGGCCGCGTGCAAGGCAAACGCCCTCCCCGCTGTGCTATCGCTCCAGCCCCTCAGTGTCTACTTCTGGCTCTGTGTTCAGGAGTGACCCTGCCCGTGCTGGGCGGGGGGAGTTTATATAGTGCCTGGCATTCAAGCTGGAGTTTCCACACGGGCGTTTCCTTCTCCTTATAAGGCAGCGAAGGGGCTGCCTCAGTTCACCGGTGGGCTGCCTCCGGCAATCTCTTCCCTCCGACACACTCCCCAGCCCTCGCTTTAGGGAGCCCCCACCCCAGTCCCAATCCTTGGGAGTACGGTGGCCGCGTTGGCGCTGCTGCCTGCCGCCCAGCCCCCTGCTGAGCTGGTGCCATGGGGACAATGATAGGACCTGAAGTCTGTCGAGACTAGCTGGCGCTCATGAGCGAACACCAGCTGAAACTGGCCAACACGGCAGAGCAATACTTTCATTTTCCCAGAAAGCTACGTACTGGGGCCATAGTACAGCTGGGAGGGTGTTTGCCTTGCACGCGGCAGACCCAGGTTTGAGCCCCGGCACCCCACATGGTTCCTTGAGTACCTCCAGAGCACTGAGTCAGGAGTAAGCCCTGAGCATCATCAGATGGGACCCAAAACAAAAATAAGGAGGTGTTAGGGGCTCACGGTCATTCCTGGCAGTTCTCAGGGAACCATGCATGGTACCAGGGATCAAACTGGGCTTGATGGGTGCCAAGTAAACACCGAACCCCTGCCTGTCTCTCCAGCCCCCACCACAAAGATTCTTGAGCACCCAAATTCTCAGCAGCCAGAGAGATAGTATAGTGGGTAGGGGGGCTTTCCTTGCACGTGGCCAACCTTTTGGGTTCAATTCCTGGCACCCGAAAGGGACCTCTGATCCCTGCCAGGAATGTTCCCTGAGCACGGCCAGGTGTGGGCCAAAACAGCAATAATAAAGTAATCCTTAGGGGCTGGAGAGATAGTACAGCAGGGAGGACGCTTTCCTTGCACGCAGCCGACCCAGTTTGGTCCCCAGCATTCCATATGATCCCCGAGCACAGCCAGGAGTAACCCGAGTATGGAGCCAGGAGTAAGCTTTGAGCACCACTGGGTGTGGCCCAGAAACAAACAAGCAAACAAAAAGCAATATTTAGTCCAGTGACATTCAGAACCAGGTCATATGCTTCTACCCACTTCACAGGTAAGGAAACAGATTCAGAGAAAGCAATTCCTCCATGAGTCTATGGCATGCCAATATTCCACCCTGTGCATGCTTCATTGGGGCTGGTATATAGTAGATCCTCAATAAATAGTGCTGTCAGCCTCCTCAAACTTCCTGGAAGTTGGAGAGAAAAGGAGAGAGAATTAAACCCAACCCTCTCTGGCTCCCCACACCGAGTCTCTTCATTTGTGTGCCCTGTAACAAAATAGCAGTGGAGGCCGGGCTAAGGGCATTTATTTTTTTATTTTTTATTTTTCTGCTTTTTGGATCACACCCGGCGATGCACAGGGGTTACTCCTGGCTCTGCACTCAGGAATTACCCCTGGCAGTGCTCAGGGGATCATATGGGATGCTGGGAATCGAACCCGCGTGCAAGGCAAACACCCTCCCCGCTGTGCCATCGCTCCAGCCCTGCTAAGGGCATTTAAAGGATGTTTTGCACAAGATCTGGAATGAGCCACTCACTCATGGTTGCCCCGAGCGCAGCCATTTTATAGGCGGGCAAACTGAGATCTAAGCTGCCTGCTCTAAATGTCCCTTCTCCAGGGGCCAGAGAGTGGATGGTGCGGGGATCAGGAGCTGGTTTGCAGGCAGCTGACCCTGGCTCCGTTCCCAGCAACACATGGAGCCTCTCTGCACTGCCAACAGCTGCCCACAAGCACAGAGCTGGAAGGGTGGGAACCCCCCAAACAGACTGAATTTCCTGCACTAAATAATAATAAAATAAAAAAATTCCATTCGCCAGGAAGGCCTCTTTTTTTTTCTTTTGCATCACACCCAGTGATGCACAGGGGTTACTCCTGGCTCTGCACTCAGGAATTACTCCTAGAGGTGCTTGGGGAACCATATGGGATGCTGAGAATCAAACCCGGGTCGGTCGCGTGCAAGGCAAACGCCCTCCTCGCTGTGCTATCTCTGTAGCCCCCCATCCCCCCCAAGGCGCTCTCCACGGCCTGCCCAGAATAGCTCCCATCCCCCATCTACCCCTGTCTTTTCCTCATCTGCTTTATTTTTCTTGGTTGAACTCACCCTGGCTAAAGATAAGCTTTGAAAAGGAAACATCGCGACTTTCATTCAAATGAAAGCAAATACCTGTCAAGGATTTTATTTAACTCATTAATTAATAAAGCAGCCAGGAAGATGTTCCTACTGAATCAAAGGAGAATCCAAAGGCAATTTATATTTATGTAGTCAAGAGCGATGAAATGAAATTGCTAATAGATGCAGAGCAGGTCAGTGTCCGCGGGGCAGCGTGGAATATTCCGAGTTGTCCCTTCCAGAAGATGGAAATCAATTGGATTTCCACCGGACAAAATTCATTTGCATCTCTATGGTAAAAAGTCATTTGCATTATTACTAGTTTTGAACAACGGAGAGAGGTGCAGAATGACTCAAAGACAAAGAAAGGCACCAAACCCCAGAGGAGCAGATAACCTGGAGGGTCCCCTGAACAACATTACAAATGACAGCCAGAATTTTTTGAGCCACACCCAGCAGCGTTCAGAAATTCTGGCGGTGCTTAAGGAACCATGTGTGGTACCTAAAAGTCAAATCAGGATGGGCTGTGTGCAAGTACTCGCTCTCTCTGGCCTCATCAATATTTTTTTCTGAATTTCAAATTTTTCTTTCTTTCTTTCTTTTTTTGGAGGGTCACACCCAGCGATGCTCAGGGGTTACTCCCAGCTTTGTACTCAGGAATTACTCCTGGCGGTGCTCGAGGGACCATATGGGATGCCGGGGATCGAACCTGGAACAGCTGTGTGCAAGACAAACATCCTACCTACTGTGCTATTGCTCCAGCCTCTTTTTTTTTTTTTATAGGGGTCCACACCACAGGGCTTACTTCTGTCTCTGCACTTAGGGGTCACTCCTGGCAGTGCTCAGGGGACCATATGTGATGCCAGGGACTGAGCTCCCTTGGCCAGCCACATGCAAGGTCAGTGCCTTACCTGCTGTAATATGGCTTCAGCCCCTTTGGGATTTTTCTAATTAGGACTATTAGGACAGTCCTAATATTCTTTTCTAGATGTATTTCATTTACCTATTATCTAGAGAGTGAGTACCATTAAGGGAGGGACCTGGTTTCTCTGATTGACCCCTAAGTCCCTGGTACCCAGACTGAGACCTGATGAATAATACTATAACAACAATAATAGTATAACAGACTATCCATGATTTGTAGTTCAAGCATGCACGATTTGGAATCCAAATCCTTTTAGAGCCTGTTGGGTTTTGTTGATTCGTTTTTACTCGTTTTTGCTTGTTTGTTTTGTTTTTGTGTCATAATGCTCAGGTTCTGTGCTCAGGAATCACTCCTGGCAGTGCTCAGGGGAGCATAGGGGGTCCCAGGGGTCGAACCCCGGTCAGCTGCATAGGAGGCAAGTCCCTCCTGCTGTGCTATTGCTCCAGACCCTCTTTAGAGCTTCGCATCCCTCAACAGCCGTTTGTCCAGCTCACTTCCGGTGTGGCTGAGACTTAGCTACAGAACAGGCAGGGGACCTGAGTCCACGTGGCCTCCGGGAGTCAGGGTCCGAGGACCAGCAGCCCCAGGGCAAGCATGAGAGGAAGAGGAAGGCTCTCGGCTGCTGGTCAGGCCTCCCCCAACTCTCCCAGAGACTCTCCGACCACAATGGTTTCCGTCTCAGACCCCCCCGGGAGATGGCTCACGGACCAAAGAACATGCTTTGCATGCAGGGAACCCAGAATCCATCCCCCACACACCCCAGACGGCTACTGGCGGTTCTCCCCTGAGCACTGCTGATAGCCACCCCCAAAGCAATGGCTCAAGGGCCAGAGAGATGGCCCAGAAGGTGGGGCGTTTGCCTTGCACACAGCCAGTCCAGGTTCACCCCTCAGCACCACATTTCGTCCCCTGAGCACTACCAGGAATGGTCCCTGAGCACAGAGCGAGGAGTAACCCTTGGGCACTGCTGGGTACGGCCCAAATTTATGAAATAAAACTCTTTACACTGACGGTGAGGGAAATGCAAATCAAAACAACAATGAGAGTGCTCATATCACCGAGACAGGCCCTGATCAGAGAGAGTAGAAGCAGGAGCCGGAGAGATAGCATAGCAGGTAGGGCGTTTGCCTTGCATACAGCCAACCTGGGTCCCCAGCATCCTATATGGTCCCCCAAGACCCACCAGATGTGATTCCTGAGCACAGAGCCAGGAGTATACGCTGAGCACTGCTCAGTGGGACTCCCAAAACAAAATCAACACAAAACAAAAAAATTAGAAACAAGAACTGCTGGCAGAGATGTGGGAAAAAAGGAACCCTCATCCACTATCCGTTGCCAAAAGTGCAAATGCCTTTTCACTCCTCTATGTACTGCAGTGCATAGCCCACATCTGGAAAGAAGCCACGTATCCAAGCCTAGGTGCCTGGATCAAGAAACCACAATCTAGGGGCTGGAGCAATAGCACAGTGGGTAAGGTGTTTGCCTTGCACGCGGCCGACCCAGATTCGATTCCCAGCATCCCATATGGTTCCCTGAGCACCGCCAGGGGTAATTCCTGAGTGCAGAGCCAGGAGTAACCCCTGTGCATCGCCGGGTGTGACCCAAAAAGAAAAAAAAAAAAGAAAGAAACCACTATCTAGGGCTGGAGCAATAGTACAGCAGGTAAGGCATCTGCCTTGCATGTGGCTGACCTAGGGGTTCAATCCTCAGCATCCCATATAGTCCCCTGAGCACTGCCAGGAATAATTCCTGAGTGTAGAGCCCTTAGGGAACCCCTAAGCATCACTGGGTGTGACCCAAAAAGAAAAAAATTACAATTGAGTAAAAGGAGGCCCTTAGGGGGGGCAAAGCGGGGGCGGGACGGGGCACATCCTGGGGTGGGGACTGTATGGTGCTGGATATTGAATCTGGAGCCATAGTATGGCAGGAGGGAGCTTGCCTTGCACGCTGCCGATCCGGATTTGATTCCCAGCACACCATGTGGTCCCTCGAGCCTGCCAGAAGCAAACCCTGAGCTCAGCGCCGGGAGTCAGCCTGAGCGCTGCTGGGTGTGTCGGGTGTGTCGTGTCCCCTTCCCTACCTCCATCTGCCAAAAAAAAAAAAAAAAAGAAAGAAAGAAAAAGAGAGAAAGGGTATCCAGAGTCAACCAGGGGTCTCATTTGTCTTTGTGCTCTCAGAGCCTCCAACAGGGCATGGGCATAGTAAATATTGAGGAAGTACCTAACAAGAAAACAAAGAACAAATACAGAACTGGGGCAGAAGTGAGGACATGGTGGGTAAGTCACTTGCCTGCTGCCGATTCCCGGCACCCCATAGGAGTGATTTCTGAGTGGAGAACCAAGAGTAACCCCTGAGCACCGCTGAGGGTGATCCAAAACCAAAAAGAAGGAGGAAAAGGAGGAGGAAGAGGAGTGGGGAGGGAGGGGGAGGGGGAAGAACAGGAGGAGGAGGAGGAAAAGGAGGAGAAGGAGGCCATTAATCTGGAGAGACGGAGAATTAGTTTAAAAAAGAAAAAGAAATGAGGAGCTAGAGTGGGTAGGGCAATTGACTTGCACACAGCCGACCCAGGTTCAATCCCCGGCATCTCACATGGTCCCTGAGTACCACCAGGTGTAAGAGTGGTACTCGGGGACCACTGAGTGCAGAGCCAGCAGTAACTCCTGAGCATCACCCAGTGTGACCCAAAAAGAAAAACTAAAGCTGAAATGTATCACAAATTCACAAATAACACAAAGTCCTAGTTGATGCTGTACTAAATTAATTAACGCTGCTTCTATGGGGCAAATGATTGACTCTACAAGACCCGCCGCCCCAATCTTCCACTTTGCACAAGAGCCAGCGGTAAGATTGTGTTTCATGTATGGGGCAAAGGCTCCAGGGCCCAACCCTCCATCTGTGTCCCTTTCTAATGGACAAAAACATGATGGAGACCAAAGGCGACTGTCACCCTCATGAATCCAGAGATCAAGTCGGTTTGGCTTTGCACGTCATATTCCAGAAACACTGTCCAGCAGCAGAAAGCAATTAAAAACAATTGCACTTCCCCTTCACGACTTAAAAAGCAATTCACGGAATTTACAAATTAAAAGTCCCTGTATAGGGCACTGTGAGTGGAGCCCATGCTTTGCTTACAGGAATACCCTCACCATCCATTAGCCTGTACCCGGCTCCTCCATCTCCCCCAGTCCTTCACATCAAATGACAGGGGCCAGGACAATAGGACCGCGTGGAGGGTCCAACGACCCGGTTCGATCCCCTGCATCCCATATGGTCCCCCGAACACCGTCAGGAGTGATTCCTGAGTGTAGGGCCAGGAGTAACCCCTGAGCATCGCCGAGTGTGGCCACAAACAAACAAACAAACAAACAAACTCTTCCTCCCTCCTGCTCTCTCGGTTATTTCTTTATGGGTTTCGGGCTCTGAGCACAGAGGAGTGTTTGACAGTTTCAGCGGCTAAGTGGCAGCGAATCCTCTGATTGGTCCAGCTGATGGGACCATGTGCTTAGGCTTGGCCCAATCACAGCGTGCAAATAAACGGCGTCCGCTGATTGGCTGGGACGAAAGCATCTGTTTCCTCTGACCCTGAAAAGATGGGATGACAGGGCAGGGAGTGTGGGTTCTGCTCTCTGACTTCTTCTCTGACCTCGCTCCCTCTCTGCGGGCAAAGGCAGTCTCGGAGGCCCTCGATACCCAGGAAGCAGGGCCGTTCTTTTATTTGTGCAAATGATGGGTGCTTTAAATATATATTAATTAACCACACGGAGGTGACGGGCTCTGGATGTATTTGGGGAGAGATTCTGAAGCTATCTGAGTCACAGTGCATAATGCCCTAATGCCAGACAAGTTTGAAAGTTGTATATTGAGCCGGAGCAATAGGACAGCGGGTAAGGCGTTTACCTTACATACGGCCAACCCAATCAATCCTCAGCCTCACAGACGGTTCCCCAAGCCTGCCTAGAATAATTCCTGAATGCAGAGTAAGGAGTAACACCTCTGAGCATCACCAGGTGTGGCCCCAAAAATAACAACAAAAGAAAGTTATATGCCAAAAATACTGTTCATGGAAATATGCATTTTTATGTTTTGCATAAAAAGAGCGCCAACACTTAATTGATGGTGAAGTAAAAGCAACTGTAATTTGGGGGCTGGAGAGATAGTACAGTGGGTAGGGCATTTGCTTTGCATGTGGCTAGCCTGGTTCTACACTAGCACCCCATTTTGTCCTCCACCAAAAGTGATCCCTGAGGACAAAGCCAGGAGTAAACCGTGAACACAACTGGGTATAACCCCCAAATAGAGAAGCAAACAAAAAACCCTGTAATTCAGTATTAACTTCTACTTAACTGGGGGCAGAGTGATAATACAGAGCAGCGGGTAGGACTCTGGCCTTGCACATGGCAGACCCGTGTCCAATCCCAGCACTGCCTATTGGCCCCTGAGCCATATGGTCCCCCAGAATTGAATCCAGGTTGGCCATATGCAAGGCAAGTGACCAGCCAGGGCTTACTCCCGGCTTTGCACTCAGTTTTTCTGGGTTACTGGGTTGGGTTTTGTTTTGTTTTATTTGTTTTTATTTTGGGCCACCACCACAGGGCTCACTCCTGGCTCTGCAGTGAGGAATTATTCCTGAAGAATCTCAGGGACCATAGGGGATGCTGGGGATCGAACCTGGGCCAGTCATACGCAAGGCAAGTGTGAACTGTACTATCACTCCGGCCCCTGGCTCTACACTCAGCGCAGGGCTTGGGGGACCATATGTGGCGCCAAGGATCTAACCCCGGTTGCCCGTGTACAGGGAAAGCCCCTTACCCTCTGTATTGGCACGTGACCAAAAACAGAACAAAAAGAAAAAGAATACCAGTCACTGGGTTAGGGTCCACTTGCTCCAGCTATTTTTAAGATGACTTCATCTTATTCTTAAACTTTATAGTTAATTTAACTGACTGTATCTGTAAATTCTCTGTTCGAACAAGGTCACATTCCCAGGTAGTGAAGGTTAGGATATAATCTTTTTGGAAGATACAAGTCAACCCACAATAGGGTGTAATATCTTTTTGTATACAGGAAATGGAAACAACCATTGAGAAGCAGAACTAATGCAAGATAACATTGATTGCGCCTTTTCCTTAAATTGTAGGAATTTCTGCTATTTGTGCAAAGGCCATCAAGCATTGAGTGGCGGCCAGATGGACTTGGCCGAGCACGGGTGTGGATAAATTGGCTAATTTTAGCTCATGAATGCCGCAATTTAATAACCCCTAATAGCTCACACAGTGAGTTACTGTTCCATCCCTGTGAATGCAGACAGACACGGACGTTCAGGGCAGTGTCCATCATTCAGGTACAGGAACTGAAAAGGGACAAGAACTCTGAATGTTCCAGAACACCGTGCTTTTCGGATGTTTCTTAGAATAATAGCCAAGAGGCTGGGCCCTCGACCTTTTCCAACCTCTGACCCTCTTCTTCCTCCTAATGTAGAAGCCTTGGAAAAGCTCCTTCAGAGCTAGGGGGGCCAAGTGTGCTATTGGGTGTCCAGGAATATGCTTCCCTCCTGACAGAAGGCCAGAGCAGGGGCGGAGAGATGGGACAGCAGGGAGGGCATTTGCCTTGCACGCGGCTGGCTTGGGTTCGATCCCCGGCGCCACCGGGAGTGATCCCTGAGTGCATAGCCGGGACCGGGAGCAAGCCCTGAGCACAGCCAGGTGGGCCCCCCCAAACAAGGAAGGGAGGCATCAGCTAGCTTCAAACCAGCTTCTTTCCATGTTGTACGTTCGGCATTGTCATATCATCTCCGGCACCCTGAGACACTCCCCGGCACGGAGCACTCGCCCTGCGTGTGTGAGGCCCTGGGTACAATCCCTGGCACGACCAACAAGTGAAAATTTAAAAATGCATCAACAGGACCCAGGAAGCGAGAAGTTCCAGAGCTCTCCAAGGTGTGGCCCCGAAACAACGTCCCAGGGGTGTGACTCAGTGGCCGGTGCGTGAGACGAGGTTGATCCTTGATGCAGCGCGCATGCGCGTGGTGCCAGGGATCGACTCTGGAAGCCGGGCCTCGCACATAAGGTGCGGGGGCTCGACCTCTGGGCCATGTTCTCAGCCCCTCAAGTGTGATACCCCTGAAGAACAGAAGTGTGACCCCTAACACTCAACAGCAACAAAACCTCAGTCCATCCATCCTTCCTTCCCTCCTTCCTTCCCACCCTCCTTCTTTCCTTCCTTCCTTCCTTTCTTCCCTCCTTCCTTCCTTCTCTCCTTCTTTCCTTCCTCCCTTCCTTCCTTCCTTCATTCCGTCCCTCCTTTCTTCCTTTCTTTCTTCCTCCCTTCCTTCTCTCCCTCTTATCTTCCCCTCCCTTTCCTAACTCCCTTTCTTCCTTTCTTCCTTCTTCCTGTCCTTCCTGCCTGCCTTCCTTTCTTCCTTTCTTCTTTCCTTCCCTCCTTCCTTCCTTCCTTCCTTTCTTCCCATCCTTCTTCCTTCCTTCCCTCCTTCCTTCCTGCCTTCCCTCCCGCCTTTTTCTTTCCTTTCTTCCTTCCCTCCTTCCTTCCTTCCTTCCTTCCTTCATTCATTCCGTCCCTCCTTTCTTCCTCCCTTCCTTCCATCTCTCCTTTCTTTCTCCCTTCCTTCTCTCCCTCTCATCTTCCCCTCCCTTTCCTAACTCCCTTTCTTCCTTCTTCCTGTCCTTCCTGCCTGCCTTCCTTTCTTCCTTTCTTCTTTCCTTCCCTCTTCTTTCTTCCTCTCTTCTCTCTCTCCCATCCTCTCCCCTTTCCTAACTCTTTTCCTCCCTCCCTCCATCCTCCCTTCCCCCTCCCTTCATTTACTTAATTATATTTATTACTTCGTTTTGTTCGGTAATTCAAAAGCCCATTCCCCTGTGTTAAATCATAATGGACTCCATGAGAATTGGTACCCCCAGGATTTCTTTTTTAATGAATTGGAAATTATAGGCATAAAAATAAAGATAAAAACAAATTAGCTCCCCCGCCCCACCCCACATTTGGTCCTCAGGGGGTGGTATCTGGGAGGCCCCGTGGCGCTGTGTTTTCCAGGTGGCTTTTCCTCTCCTCCCCAGGACTGTAAGGGGATCCCTGAAGTCTGGGGGGATTCGGACAGTCCCAGCCCCAGCTGCCAAGCGGTTTCCCTCTGCCCCTTTGTCCCGGTCCCTTTGTTGTCAAACCTTTTTGTTGAAATGTCTAGCACTCGCCCTGTTGGCTGTGGTGAGTGGGGCCAGGTCATACCAGCAGCGCTGGGGGCTCCCACTGGGCGCTGTGGGGCCCTGCCAGGGACAGACAGAGCTTTCCTGACCTCACACGCGCAAAGCAGGAGCCTCCATGAGCCCCTGAGCGGCCCCCCAGACCCAGTCAGTACCTTGAACTCAGGCAAGGCCGCAGAGATGCAGAGATTGACGGGGGGGCGGGGGGGCTCACACTCTCCTTTGGTTTTCTGCCTTGGTCCCTGGGGCAACACCTTTGACTGTGTGTTTGTGTTTTGGCTGCCATGGGGACCGGGGGCCGAGCTGGGCGTTCTTAGGTGTCTCTTGCTGGCCCTTTGTTTTCTGGAGCCGTGTCAGGCGTCCTCAGGCCTTGCTCCCATCTCTGTGCTCATGGGTCACTCCTGGGGCTGGAGTGATAGTATAGCAGGTAGGGCGTTTGCCTGGCACACGGCTGACCAGGGTTCAATCCCTAGCATCCCATATGGTCCCCCGAGCATCACCAGGAGTAATGCAGAGCCAGGAGTAACCCCCAAGATGTGACCCAAAAGCAAAAAAAAAAAAAAAAGGAGCACTCCTGGGGCCTGGAACATTAGAACAGCATGTAGGGTATTGCCTTGCACATGTCTGACCCAGGTTGGATCCCCATATGGTCTCCCAAGCCCGCTGAGCACAGTCAGGAGTAAACCCTGAGCACAGATGGCTATGGCCCCCAAACAAAACAATAAACAAACAAAAGAACAATTCCCCCCAAAAAATATGAATCAGGAGCCAGAGCGATAGCACAGCAGGAAAGGCGTTTGCCTTGCACATGGCCGACCTGGGTTTGATCACCGGCATCCCATAGGGTCCCCTGAGCACTGCCAGCAGTGATTCCTGAGTGCAGAGCCAAGAGTAACCCCTGTGCATTGCCGGGTGTGACCCAAAAAGATTATATATATATATATATATATATATATATATATATATATATATATATATTATATATCTTTTATATAGCATGGAAGGCTGGAAGGCAGATGCCCTCCCCACTGTACTATCTCTCTGGCCACTGAAATGGAAGGGCTTTATTTATTGTTTGTTTTTGCGGGGAGGGGGAAACACACTGGCGGTGCTTGCCAGTTACTCCTGCCTCTGGGCTCAGAGATTAGACCCTGGTGGGGCTCAGGGAAGGTAAGAGGGGTGCGGGGGACCGAACCTGAGTCAGCCATGTACAAGGCAAGTTCCCAGTCGGCTCTAGCCCCAGAAGTGAAGTTTTTGAAAGGAGTCAATGCGGGTAATGATACAATTAGTAACATAATTAGAGCTCCCTCTCAATCATTAAGAATTTAATCCGTGGAGTTCATGCCCAATTCAATCAGCTTAATCAATGGCTGAATAAATAGCAGCACTCCCACATTATTAAAAAAAAAAAAGAAGAAGAATTTAATCCAGGGGCTGGAGCGATAGCACAGTGGGTAAGGCGT
Organism: Sorex araneus; assembly: GCF_027595985.1. Lineage (NCBI taxonomy): Eukaryota > Metazoa > Chordata > Mammalia > Eulipotyphla > Soricidae > Sorex > Sorex araneus. Next base: position 130,747,654 of record NC_073306.1, on the reverse strand, counting down.
TAGCCTTGCACGCAGCCAACCCGGGTTCGAATCCCAGCATCCCATATGGTCCTCTGAGCACCGCCAAGGGTAATTCCTGAGTGCGAGTGCAGAGCCAGGAGTAACCCCTGTGCATTGCTGGGTGTGACCCAAAAAGAAAAAAAAAAAGAATTTAATCCGTGGAGTTCATGCCCAATTCAATCAGCTTAATCAATGGCTGAATAAATAGCAGCACTCCCACACTATAAAAAAAAAAAAAAAAGAATTTAATCCAGGGGTTGGAGCGATAGCACAGCGGGTAGAGCGTTTGCCTTGCACACGGCCAACCTGGGTTTGATTCCCAGCATCCCATAGGGTCCCCCGAGTATCACCAGGAGTAATTCCTGAGTGCAGAGCCAGGAGTAACCCCTGTGCATCGCCAGTTGTGGCCCAAAAATAAAAATAAATAAGTAAATAAATAATAATAATAGTAATAAACCAAAAAAACCACGTGTCCTCGAATGGCCCGGTTCAGGGGTCACTGGCGGGCGGGCAGGGACAGAGGAGATGGCATCTGCCCTGGGTTTCCTGAGCTGTCCTACCGCACACAGGCGGGGAAAGACAGGAACCGGCTGACCAGCCCCGGAAGTGGGCAGTGGACACTCCCCGGGCCCACCCAGGCCCTGTTCTCCCACGCCCCACGAAGGCCCCGTCCTGAAATTGGCCAGCAGCCGGGGAGATGGGGGAGGTGGTCCGCGGGAAGGTCAAAAGGTCAAAGCTCCCCTTGTGCTCAGCGGTTCTTTCACCCCAGCCCCCCCTGAGGTTCCCCAGGGCCCGGGCCGCCGCCCTTCCTCCACATTCCTGGGCTCTAGGTCCCCACCCCCTTTCGACACCCCGCGTTCTGCCCGCGGATGGAACGGGCCCGAATACTTTCCACGTGAGTCACGGAAGAATCCTGGAGACCCGAGCGCCCAGCCCCGGCGCAGGACGCCGCGCTCCGGGCCGCCACCAGGGGGCGCCGTTCCTCCACGGAGCCGCGCGCGGGCCGCCGAGCTCGGGCCGCGAAGGATGCGCAGCCCCGGGGGCGTGTCTCACGCTTGGACGTGGGCCCAGCCACCGAGGGTGCTGGGACTCCTGGCTTTAGCGAGGTGAGCGTCCAGACCCCAACTCTCTGGCTGTGTGAGCCTGGTCAAGTCACTTCTCCATGGTGGACCTCGGGCTGAGGCCATAGTACAGAGGCTTCTGGCTTCGCCTGGGACCCACCAGAGTTCCATGCCGGGCACCCCAGTTAGCCCCCCGAGTACCAAATCCTAAGCAAAGCCATCTATACCCCCCAAAAAAATGTTTAAATGAGCAACACGAGCATGTAACCAAGCAGGGGTCAGAGCGAGCGCTAGTCTAGGGATTGGGCACTTGCCTGGCATGAGGCCACCCTGGGTTGATCCCTGGAGACCCAGAGGGTCCCCTGAGCCCTGCCAGAAGTGATCCCTGAGTGCAGAGCCTGAGCACTGCCGCGGCTCTGGGTGTAGCTCAAAAGAAGACAAACAAGAGAATCCTGAAGCCCAGAGCCTGGGGGATGCATTTGTCTAAAGGGGGGCTCGGGGAACCTGAGCAGGTTGGAATCCTGTTGGAATCCCTCTGCACAGACACCTCCCCTAATCTGGCGCAGCAGAAGCCTCTCCTGGGGTGGCTCACAGGACTGATCAGGGTCTAGCCGAGCTCTGGGTGCTGGCGCTGTGGGCTCACTTCCTCTAGAGAGGCCCGAGCGATGGCAGTTGGGGGGAGATTCTTGGCCTGGCGACCCAGGTTTGATCCCTGGCTCTCTCAGCACCACCAGGAGCGATTCCTGAGCGCAGAGCCAGGAATTAGCCCCGAGCACCACTGCCGTGCCCTCCCCTCACTCCCCCCCAAATATACCCCAAGTGAGGACAGTGCCATAAGCCACGTTCAAGTCTGAGCCACAAGTGCCCGGGCTGGCATCCACGTATTGTCAGAGCAGAGTTTTTCAAGAAGGGCAGCAGGATGGGGCCGGGTGTCTTATTTACAACCCGGGGGGGGGAAAGGGGGGGGTTGCACACATATGCATGTGTGTGTGTGTGTGTGTGTGTGCGTGCACACGCGCGCGTGTGTGTGCATCCCTCGAGACTGCGGTCCCGGTGGGGTTCTCGAGAGAGCAGGCGTTCCGTGGAACAGTGGTTCTCAAGCTGTGCTCTACACTGTACCAACCTGCATGAGGGCTGGCTCTCCCCGGGGCCAATTAGTCCAGAGTTTCTGGAAGCGTCTGTGCTCCTGAAACCTCCCCGTGCGATGGCGGCCCGGTGCGGCTGTGCACACAGCACGTCGCCTTCCGGAGAGAAGAAACCTCCCTCCTGCCCTCCAGTCTGGGGAAGGCTCCGAGAGCTGAGAGAGGCCCGGGCACGTGTCCGGGGGAAGCCTGGGTGCAGAATTGGGGTCCAGCAGGGAAATCTTGCGGGAAGAAAGAATGCGAATCAGGGGGCCCAGGAGATGTGGCGTCAGTGACGGGGATGGGCTCCGGGCAGCAGATTCCTTTTTGTTTGTTTGGGTTTTTTTGGGTCATATCCAGAGATGCTCAGGCGTTATTCCTAGCTCTGCACTCAGGAATCACTCCTGGCATTGCTCAGGGGACCAGATGGGATGCCGGGGATGGAACCCAGGTCAGCTGTGTGCAAAGCGAGCACCCTTCCTGCTGTTCTATCACTCCAGCCCAGCAAACTCCTTTAGACACCTCACTTAGTCCTCAGCTGACCCCTGCTTCCCAGAGAACCCCAGCGCTGTTGACTAGTCACCAGGTCACCTTGTCCTGGACCTCAGAGCCACCAGCTGACTGGACTAGGACCAGCGGGGGCTGGGAAGCACTTGGACCCAGCATTTAAGGAGGCACGTTGGGGACCTGAATGATAGCACAGCGGGGAGGGCATTTACCTTGCACACGGCCGACCTCAGTTTTATTCCCAGCATCCCATAGGGTCCCCCAAGCACCACCAGGAGTAATTCCTGAGTGCAGAGCCAGGAGTAACCCCTGAGCATCGCTGGGTGTGACCTTAAAATTAAAAATAATAAAAGGTGGAGCTGGAGCGATAGCACAGCGGGTAGGCCATTTGCCTTACAGGCGGCCTACCGGGGTTCGATTCCCAGCATCCCATATGGTCCCTTGAGCACTGCCAGGAGTAATTCCTGAATGCATAAGGCAGGACTAACCCCTGTGCAACTCTGGGTGTGACCCAAAAAGCAAATAATAATAATGATAATAATAATAATAAATAAAAGGAGCTGGATGTAGCCCAGTGCAGAGGGTGCCCGAGATCAGGTGGCTCCGTCAGTGTGGGGTGCAGGGCCTCCAGCCGCAAGGGCGCCCCGGCCCTGATCCAGAAGCTGCTAGAAGTGACCAGGGCTGGTGGGGAGGGGGAACACAGTCTAGAAGATGGGAATGCCTGCCTCGGACTGGAGCAATTGTCTTCCCCGTTAGCAGAGAACAAATGAATATATCAAAATTGAAGCACACGCCAAGGAGGCGAGCTCAGGATTAGTAAGCAGTTTCCACAGGGTTTCTAAAGGAGCCCGCTCTGGGCCCTGCGGCTCTGTGCGGTCTACACCCCGCGGCCCTGGCCTGACTGAACAAAGGAACTGACAGACGGACAGAATGAGTGAATGAGCAGTGTGCTAAGTGCCGGGAGCTTCAGGGACGCCTGTGGGGGAAACAATGGGACCCCACAGGCCTGTCTCTGCCCAGGAAACGCGGAGGCTCTGGGTGTAGCTCGTCCGTAGCTCATTCCTGCACATCTCTTCCGCAGAGGCCCTGGGTGCCTTCCATATCCTGCCTGGAAAACAAACTAATTTTAGAGCCTCTGACACAAACAGGCAGGCGGGGGCTGGAGAGTCGGCAGGGCCGCCCGCAAAGTAAGCTGCGTGCTTCACATGCACCCCGGGTTTGATCCCCAGCATTGCATGTGTTCCTCGAGTACCGCCAGGAGGACTCCCTGAGCACAGAGCCAGGAGTCGGGCCCAAGCCAGGGGTGGCCCCCAAAGCAGCACAAACTAAAACAACACAGGAGCTGGAGCGATAGCACAGCGGGTAGGGTGTTTGCCTTGCATGCGGCCGACCCGGGTTCAAATCCCAGCGTCCCATGTGGTCCCCTGAGCACCGCCAGGGATAATTCCTGAGTGCATGAGCCAGAAATGACCCCTGTGCATCGCCAGGTGTGACCCCCCCAAAAAAACCACAGATGAAGTGGGCTGAGGAGGCGAGCCAGGGGAAAAGGCACTTGGCTTGCGCGTGAGCGGGCCCTGGTACCACCCTGGCACCACCTCTGGTCCCTGAGCACTGGCAGACATCACCCAAACCCCCTCTCATCCCCTCCTGTAGCCCCCCGCCCCCCCCCTGCAGAATCGCAGAGAGGAAGAGCTAGTGCCTCTGCCTCGTGTCGGCTCCCTGGCACCACCTGTGGCCTGAGCACCGCCAGGACAGCTCCTGAGCACCACAGATGTGGCCCCCAAACACCCCCAAAGCTGAGGGGCCAGGGTAACAGTGCAGGGCGCCTGCCTTGCATGCCAGCCAACCCGGGTTCGATTCCCAGCGCCGCATACGGTTCCCTGAGCGCATGCGCAGGGCAGCGGGGCTGGACTCTGTTTACGGAAGCGCTGCTTTGGGGCCCCGATGACCAACAGCAGTGGGTGGGGCCCTGTCCCTTCCCCTTGCTGCTCTGAACCGGCCTTAGTCGAACCCAGGGCCACCTCCCCGCAACTGCTCCCAGTGCCTGCCCCCCCCCCATTGGATACTCGATAAATTGTTTCCAAAGTGTGTGTGGGGGGGTGAAGAGCTTGTTCTGCTCACCCCGAGGAGGCAGGAGTGATCCCTGAGCATCTCCGGGTGTGCCCCCCAAACAAACACAGAAGCAAGAAAGTTGCAAACAGTGCAGCCCGGCTGGGAGGGGCTCAGGGCTGAGCTCTGGGCTTCCACACTCAAGCCCCGGCCCTGCCCCTATGCCCCCTCCAAGGATCCTTGACACTGAGAGGTCCCTGAGCTCTGGGGAGAGCCCCCCGCCCGGGTTCCCTCAGCCCCTTCAGCTTCCTCCTGGGTCACAGCCGGCTCCTCGGTCCTCCAGGGACTGTGATGATGGATGCAGCTGCCCGCAGTCCCCTGAGCCTGACAAGCGCCCCAGGCCCCAGCCCCTCCCTCACCTCCTCCAGGGAGCCCCCGGGAAGGGAAAGGGGATTCAGACTTTCTGGGGCTTGCAGGGGGAAAGAACCGCACCTGGAAGGGAGGGGGACACCCTGCAGCCTCAACCCCAGCCTCGGCACTGCTGGCCCTTCCCCCACACCCAATTTTCAGTTCTGTTTCTTGTTCGGTTGGGGGGAGGCCACACCCAGAGATGCACGGAGGGCTCACTCCTGGCTCTGCACTCAGGAATCCCTCCTGGCGGTACTCAGGGAACCCTATGGGATGCCGGGATTGAACCAAGGTCGGCCACGTGCAGTGCAGGACAGGCGCCCTCCCCTCTGTCCTGTTCCTCTGGCCCCTCTTTCTTTGTTCTGCTTTTTTGGGGCACACACACCAATGCTCAGGGGGTTCCTCCTGGCTCTGCACTCAGGAATTTCTCCTGGCAGGGCTGGGGGACCCTACGGGATGCTGGGGATCGAACCCAGGTCCCCTGCAAAAGCCCTCCCTGCTGTACTCTCTCTTCACCCTGGCCCCTTTTGCTCCTTTTTATTGAGACACTGATTTACAGAGCAGTTGGTAAGCTGGTGCTAAGTTTCAGGCTTAACTCCCCCCACCCACATTAGGGCCCTTCCACAGCCACCCAGAGTCTCCTGCCCTCCCCCACCCCACCGCCAGCAAAATGTTTAATCTGATTTATTCGTTCTAGTTTGGGTCACATGTTTGTGAGTGTTGGCTCTTGGGGCCAGCAGGGCGCTTGCCTTGCACACGTCACCAATCTGGCCTTGATATCCATCTGCAGTACCTGCCAGGAGTGGTCCCTGCGCACTGCAGACACCCCCCAAACAAACAAAGAGAACAAAGAGAACAAGACAGGTTGATGCCCTTTTTCTTCCCCTTCCCCCCCTCCCCCCCCCCCCCCGCTTTTTGGGTCACACCCTGTTTGGGTCACACCCGGCGATGCACAGGGGTTACTCCTGGCTCTGCACTCAGAATTATCCCTGGAGGTGCTCAGAGGACCCTATGGGATGCTGGGAATCGAACCCGGGTCGGCCGCGTGCAAGGCAAACGCCCTACCTGCTGTGCTATCTCCAGACTCTGAGCATCTGGTCTTTGAGCCTCTCCCTAGCTTTGGTCACCGCTGGCTTCATCTTACCCGCCAGGCAAATGCCCTCTGTCGGAGCCTTCCTGCTATTTTACTTTTATTATTATTATTATTATTATTATTATTATTATTATTATTATTATTATTATTGAAGGTTTTATTTTATTTACTTATTTACCTTGCTTTTTGGGTCCCACTTGGCAGGGTTCAGGATGTTACTCCTGGCTCTGCACTCAGGAATCACTCCTGGCGATGCTCGAGAATCATTCGGGCTGCTGGGATGGGATCGAACCCGGGCCTACCCGCTGGACTATGGCCCCGGCCCCTGTTTTGGTTTTCTTCTGCTCCCCCCTTCCCTTGCCATGGGATGGCGGGTCGCTCTGCTTAGCTGCAGTACCTGTGGGCAGTGCTGAGCCTCGGCCTGGGGCCTCACGCTTGAGAGGACCCGCATCGGGTGCCCTTTGCTCCTTATTTGGCTCCAGGCTGCCCGAGGGGGGGCAGGGGTCCCCAGTGACCCTGCTTGGGGTCCAGTGACCCTGCTTGGGGTCCCCAGTGACCGTGCTAGCAGCAGCCAGTCTTCTTGTTGACCCAGACGCAGGAGAAGCAAAAGATCCCTCCTCAAACCAAGATGAGGTACAGTGAGGTGGCTGAAGGCCCCAGTGGCCCGTAGGACAGGACAGTTAGAGGGCGGCTGCTGGGACAGGCTGGGGCGTCGCCCTAGAAAAGGCAATCCAGGAAGCCCTGTTAGAGGAGGTGACCTTTGAGCGGAATAATCTTCCTGGACTAGTGTGTTGTTAGGGGAAGTCCGAGGAGGAGAAAGGGTCACTGGCCAGGTCAAGATCCCTAACTAGGCTGGCCGTGACCATTGGGGGGATACCCCAAAGTGCCAGCCTCCTGAACCCGCTAACACCTGCAAGTGACCTCTGTTAATCCAGTTGATTCAACTAGTTATAAAGATTTTTTTCCTTTTGCTTTTTGGGTCACACCCGGCGATGCACAGGGGTCACTCATAGCTCTGCACTCAGGAATTGCTCCTGGCAGTGCTCAGGGGACCCTATGGGATGCTGGGAATCGAACCCGGCTCGGCCGCATGCAAGGCAAACGCCCTCCCCGCTGTGCTATCGCTCCAGCCCTGCTAGTTATAAAGATTTTAAAGGGGTGATTCAAAGGGGTCTTCACTTCCCGACTCCGGCCTTCCCTTGTTGCCACCCGTCCCTCCCACCCATCCCCCAGCCCCAGTGTCACTGTGAGGAGAGCTGGAAGTCATCCTTCCTGCCTCCCAGGGATCCAGGAGGCAGCAGCTGGGAAAAGGGGAGCCAGCTGCCTCAGTTTACCTGCGAGGCGTCTCTCAGAGTCGTTGCATGACTGTGAGGCTGCCTGGTCACCTAAGGCAGCCCTCAGATGCCTTAGGAAGGCTGTAGCCCCTGGGAACTCCCCGACCCCCCTAATTGTTTCGGGACAGCATGTCAGCTGGGGATGTGGCTTAGGGTGCTGGACCCAGAGAGAAACCTGGCCTGGGGTCCCTGCAAGGTGCCACTCCCTTCCTGAGCTCCGTGGGGGAGTCTGCCTTGAATTCCACCCTCTCCCTCCACGGGGCGGTGTCAAGACAGGCCTGTGCTCGGGAGAACGTGGAAGGGTGCAGACAGATAGACAGACAGAGATTGATGGACAGAGACAGAGAGATAATCAGAGGCTGGAGAGATAGCACAGTGGGCAGGGCATTTGCCTTACAGGTGACCGACCCGAGTTCGATCCCTGGCATCCCGTGTGGTCCCCCGAGTCCAACAGGAGTGAGCCCTGCTTGTAGCCGGGTAAAACCCAAACACGAGAGGGAAAGACAGAGACAGAGACAGACAGAGACACAGAGATAGGGTAGAGACAGAGTGACAGAGACAAAGAGGGTCAGAGAGAGTAGGGGCTGGAGCGATAGCACAGCGGGTAGGGCGTTTGCCTTGCACGCGGCCGACCCAGGTTCAATTCCCAGCATCCCATATGGTCCCCTGAGCACTGCCAGGCATAATTCCTGAGTGCAGAGCCGGGAGTGACCCCTGTGCATTGCTGGGTGTGACCAAAAAGTAAAAAAAACAAAACAAAAAAAAAGAGGGTCAGAGAGATAGTCAAAGATACAGACAAAAAGAGAGACAGGGGGCTGGAATGGTAGCACAGCAGATAGGGCATTTGCCTTGCTCGTGACCAACCTGGGTTCGAATCCCAGCATCCCATATGGTCCCCTGAGCATCACCAGGAGTAATTCCTGAGTGCAGAGCCAGGACTAAGCCCTGTGCACCACCGGGTGTGACCCAAAAAGAAAAAGAGAGAGAGAGAGAGAGAGAGAGAAAGAGAAAGAGAGAGAGAGACAGGAAGGGGAAAGATGAGAGACAGAAGGAAATTCATGGAGAGCTTGATTGTGGATTTGTGTGTTCTCTGTCCTCCCTCTCCCTCTCTGCCTCTCTCCCTCTCTCTTACCCTCCTCCCTCTCTCTCCCCTCCCCTCTCTCTGTCCCTTTCTCTCCCCCCCCCTTCCTCCCCCCTCCCTCTCCCTCCGTGTCTTTTCTTTGGGGGATGGTCAGGCCACACCTGTTCTCAGGGTCTGTGTATTCCTGGAGGTGCTCAGGGACCCCCTGCAGTGGCCGGGATGGAACCTTCCAGACGAGTGCCCTCCTCGATGTCCAGGCTCTCGGGCCCCTGGGATTTGGGATCTCTCTTACCGGGGTGCTCCAGTGAGCCGGCTGTGCCCTCTTGCAGCCCCATGTGGACGGAGGATGAATCTGTCGGAGTTGGAGACCCTGCGCGCAGGCTTAAGACCACTTGGCTTCTTGGCTCTTGCCTGGCGGCCCTCAGTTTTCTTCTCTGTGAAGTGGGCATAGTGCTTGGGTGTGTGTGGTGAAACCGTCGGGGCTGACCCGGCATAAAGACCTGGAGGGCCGTCCTAGCGGTGCTTCATGGTGCTGATTTCTTTTCTTTTCTTTTTTTTTTTTTTTTGCTTTTTGGGTCACACCTGGCGATGCACAGGGGTTACTCCTGGCTCTGCACTCAGGAATTACTCCTGGCGGTGCTCAGGGGACCATATAGGGTGCTGGGAATCGAACCCGGGTTGGCCGAGTGCAAGGCAAACGCCCTACCCACTGTGCTATCCCTCCAGCCCCCAGTGCTGATTTCTTATTGTCTCTTGGTGCACATTTGGCTGTGCTCAGGGCTTACTCCTGCCTCTGTTCTCAGGGCTTCTGCCTGGCATTGCTCAGGGAACCACCTGGGGTGCCAGGAATCCGACTAGGGTGGCTGCGTTTCATGAAAGTGCCCTACCCACTGTGCTCTCTCTCTGGCCCTCGGCTCCGATTTGGAAGCCGAGAACCGGCAGGTGCTTTCGGAGCCCTGAGTGCACCAGGAGAGGCCTGAATTGCCTCCCCAGTCTAGTGTGTGTGCAGGGTGGCTACCCCCTCTCCCAGGGAGGCTCAGCTGCCAAACCAAAAGGTGATTGAGAAAAGCAGGTAGTGGCGGCCGGCAGGAACAGCAGCAGAAGCAGATCAGACACAGGATGTCCCGAGACGGAAACGCCACGTGAAGTTTCCCGGAAACGCAAATGGGACCAAGTGGCCTGTCTCGGCACCCCAGGGGGCCCTGGCCAAGGGGTGGGGGTGGGGGCTCGGGCCAAGCAGAGCCCAGAGGTAGGGGTGGGGGGCTGCTGGGTCCTGGGGCTGGGAGGGGACACGGATGTTGGGGGGGTGGAGGGAGTCCACGTAGGCCTGGGGGCGCCCAGCACCCTCCGGCAGCTTCCTTTGCTGGATTGGGGCCAAGTGGAGCCGGAAACAGACACACCTGCCTGGACAGACCTGCCCTCTGGGTGCCACCCCCAGGGTCGGGGGTTCCCTACTCCCTGCTCCCCGCCAAGGAAACGACTCACCCCTGCCAGTTCTACGGAGTCTCATTAAGACTCCCCTTTCCTGGCCTTGCCCATGGCCGACCCAGCGTCAGTGCCCGGCTCCCCCCACAGCCCCCTGCGTGCCCCCTGCAGTGGGCCCTGAGCCCGGAGCCAGGAGTACGCCCAGAGCACTGCCCGGGGGTGGCCTCCCCTGCAACAAACAAATCAATGCTCCACTTAGATCTATGACTAGGAAAGTGGGGCGTCGGGACCCCCAGGACTCCTGCAGCCCCGTCCGGGTCCAGCCGTCCCCCGGTTGCTGCTTGAGCTTCTTGATCTCCTCCCGTGTGCCCGGGAGGCTACAGAAGTGAAAAGACAGACAGGAAATAGGAAGTCAGTCTGAGGAACTCATTTTGTTTTGGGGCTATGCCCAGTGGCGTAAAGGCTCTGTTCACTACTCCCAGCGATGGTGCTCCCTACTCCCAGCGGTTATGCTCCCTACTCCCAGCGGTTATGCTCCCTACTCCCAGTGGTGGTGCTCCCTACTCCCAGCGATGATGCTCCCTACTCCAAGCGATGGTGCTCCCTACTCCAAGCGATGGTGCTCCCTACTCCCAGCGATGATACTCCCTACTCCCAGCGATGATGCTCCCTACTCCCAGCAGTGGTGCTCCCTACTCCCAGTGATGATACTCCCTACTCCCAGTGGTGGTGCTCCCTATTCCCAGCGATGATGCTCCCTATTCCCAGCGATGGTGCTCCCTACTCCCAGCAGTGGTGCTCCCTACTCCCAGCGGTGGTGCTCCGGGGGACTGGGTGGTGCCAGACATGGAACCTGGGTCTGCTGTGTGCAACGCAGTCACTCAGCACACGGACCCGCTCTTAGCCCCAACCCTGGGAATAGGTCCCCAACCGTGGGGGAGGTGAGCGCCCCCGATAGAAGAGTCTGGGGGTCCTGTACCTTAGGCCCTGGGTCCCTGGTAAAGAAAGGGCCTGTGCTGGGTTTTGAAGGCTGAGTCATCGCCCCAAGCAGGCCACCGGCCGCTACAGGACCACTTTTACCGCAGGAGCTCCCGTAACGCCGGGCACGCTCTCTGGGAGAAGCTGGCCGCGCTCAGAGACATGGAGCGAGCGGCACAAAGTCACACAGCCCACGGGAACGGCTTCCGGAGGATTCTGACACCACCAGCCCGGCTTCCTCCAGGCCTTCCCAGCGGGGCCCTGGGGTCTGGCGGAGGAGCTTGGGGGACTGGAGCAGAAGTTGGGGAAGGGTCTCCCGCGCGGGGCGCAACCCCCCCACCCCCCACCTCAAGGCCCCATAAAGAATCCGAGACTTCGGCTGGAGAACAATGGGAACCCTTTGATGGGGTTTGGAGGTGGGGTGGGGGAGGGGCGCGTGCCCGGGTCCAAATTGAAATTTCAAAAGCTCCCTCGGGCTCTGGGGGTGGGGGATGGGAGCGGCTGGGGCCTGGGGGCTGGTGGGAGGCCGTTCCCGGCCAGCCCTGGTCACAGATCCCGGCCGCTCCGGCTGCGAGCTGGCCTCCCGCTGCAGCATGGAGCTGCGTGGCCGCAGTCTCCAGTGGAAGCCGCTGCAAAGGTAGGTCCCCCGCCGCGTGGACCGGGCCGGGCGGCCAGAGGCCCCGGGTGACGTCGAGGTTCAGGCTTTTCAGCCCCGGCCGAGGTTTGGTGCTGAAAGATGCCCGCGGGTGGCGTTTGGACCCGGCCGCCTCGTGTCGGGGACCTTTCTCGGGGGTCCCTGCGGGCGGATGCCCGGGGTCACTCCGGGAGTACCTGGCGGGCATGGAGCCCGGGCGGGGAGGCCTGTTCTGGCCACGGCGCTGCTGGCCTCTCAGAGGCCGAGGCTGTTAGGCCCCTGCATGACTTCCTGTCTCCTGGCGGGAGACGGACTCACTCACCGGAGGTTGCTCGGCTGCAAAACAGGGGGGCGCTCCTGCCACCTGGCTCACGGAGCTGCGGGGAGGGAGGCATGAGTGCAGAGGCTACCGGGGGTGCCGGCATGGGGGAGGCACCCCCTCACCCCAGCACACACGCCGAGGGCAAGACGGGCCGTGCAGGGGCCTGGGGGCAGCCCAAGGAGGCTTGCGCCCACCCAAGTCAGCCCACATGCCGAGAAGCACCGAGGAAGCATCTCTCGGTACCGATTCGTGAACTGTTTCAAAGGCGGTACCACAGCCGAGGGAGTTGATGGTCGCAGGGAAAAGGGAGCGAGACCCCAGCGTGGGTGGGTGGAGAGGACGGATGTCTTCCCTCGGGAAGCACCTGTACCACCTGCAAAGTGCTGGAAATCAAAAGAAGGCTTTGTGGTAGGACAGGGTGTGATCCCAGAGGGGCCTCCTGGAGGTGGTGACTTTGGGTCCTGGATCTGAAGCCAGAGGTGCAAATACAATACGGAATGTCTTTCTGGGGTGGGGTCTAGTTTGACCGGAGGCCGCTGGCCTGTCAATAAATAGTTGAAGGGAAGAGTGACGTTATTTTACTTCTGTGTCGCCCTAGATAAAATGCCTGGTGGTCAGTTTTCTCTTTGTAATGTGCACACAGATTATGACTTTGTACCAGTCATAAGCGGTTGTGTGCAGGGAGGTGGAAAATTCAAATTAAGTCTTGTTTGATTCGCTGGAGATAGTGTCTAAAGTGGCTTCCTGCGAGAGAAAAATGACACTTATTGGGCAAATATTTATATTTATTGAGCAACTCCTGTGCCCCACGGACCTGTGCTGGACCCAGCATGCAAGGGCCAAGTCACTGCACGCAGAGTGTAAACAAGGACATTGGTGCTTGTAGGTTTGTGCTCAGTCCTAGGAAAGAGTGACTAGGGTGAGGGTCTCTAAAAATGCTCAGGGCCTGGGGCCGGAGCCATAGCACAGCGGGGAGGGCACTTGCCTGGCACGTGTCCAACCTGGGTTCGATCCCTGGCATCCCAGAGGGTTCCCCGAGCACCTCCAGGAGTGATTCCTGAGCACAGAGCCAGGAGTAGCCCCTGAGCATTGCCGGGTGTGACCCCCCAAACACAAACACAAAACAAAATGCACAGGGGTCGACATCAGAGGCTGGTCAGAGCACCCTGGGGGAGGTGGAGTTGTCTGAGGGGGCCAAAGCGGGGGGGGGGGGGGAGGGGAAGGCAGGGGGCGCCCAGGGGCCCCTAGGAGAGGGGTCGGAGAGCAGGGGTCAGCCTGGCCCTGAGGGACGTTTCTCAGGGAGTTGCAAAGGATCTTCCTGCCGCTTCTCTGTTCTATTGTCTGTTCGGCCTTGTGTGCCACACGGGAGTGCTCGGGGCTTACTCCTGGCTCTGTGCTCAGGAACCACCGCGGGCAGTGCCCAGGGGACCTTTATATGGCCTGATCTCAGTCGTTGGAGGTGGCTACACTGTGCTCAGCAAACTTGCTTCTCATTTGCTTGTCTTTCTTTTGGGGGCCACACCCAGAGGTGCTCGGGGCTCCCCCCTGGCCCTGCTTGGCGTGCTAGGCCTCATGTCCAGGTCCTTCCGTGGCTGGATCCCCACCGTCTGGGGTCTGATGCAGGAGGTGTTCCGGTGCTTTGTTCCTGGTGCTCCGTGTCGTGGCCGAGTCGCCCTGGCCCCACAGACAGTTGATCAGACGTTCTCAGTGCGGCTGCGCCGGCCATGAACACCTCTCCGCTATGGACGGGCCCTGGGTGTGCCCCTGGGCTGTGAGCGGTGCCGTCGCAGAAGCGTGGCACGGGCTGGTGGCTCCCTGTGGGGGCACAAACCAGAGAGAGCCAGGGAGGCAGGTGGGCACCGGGGACCCTTGACTTCCTGAGCAGGTCCCTGGGGGGCAGACTGCGCCCCGCAGAGCAGAGCTGGATCCGGCCCGCAGAGAAGGTCCAGAAGAGGCTGGCGCCCGGGAGGGGGCTGCACGATGGTGTCTGTTGGAGGGCTGCGTGGCCTTCTGCCTCCCGGATCCTGGGCGTTGAGAGGGTGTGCGTGAACGGGGTGATCAGAACGGGGGCTGAAGCTGCCACTGGGGGTACGTCTGCAGGAGGGTGCTGGTTTGAAGGATTTGAGAAGGGGCGTGTGTCCTGAGAGGGGGCCCCCAGGCGGGACACAGGCCGGTGAAGCAGGCCTGGGGTCAGATACTGGGGGTCTGGCAGGGTCTCCTTTTTTTTAAATTTGTTTTTTTGGGTCACTCCTGGCGATGCTCAGGGATTACTGCTGGCTCTGCACTCAGGAATCACTCCTGGCGGTGCTCGGGGGGACCTTATGGGATGCTGGGGATTGAACCGAGGTCGGCTGTATGCAAGGTAAATGCCCTCCCCGCTGTGCTATCGGTCCAGTCCCCAACGTGCCTCCTTAAGTGCTGGGTCCAAGTGCTTCCCAGCCCCCTGCTGGTTCTAGTCCAGTCAGCTGGTGGCTCTGAGGTCCAGGACAAGGTGACCTGGTGACTAGTCAACAGCGCTGGGGTTCTCTGGGAAGCAGGGGTCAGCTGAGAACTAGGTGAGGTGTCTAAAGGAGTTTGCTGGGCTGGAGTGATAGAACAGCGGGAAGGGTGCTCACTTTGCATGCAGCTGACCCGAGTTCCATGGGATGCTGGGGATTGAACCCCTGTCGGGAGCATGCAGGGCAAACGCCCTCCCCGCTGGACTATCGCTCTGGCCCCAGGGTCTGCCGTGAGAAGGCGTGTAAGGGCCCGAGGCAGAGCGCGGCAGGCAGAGCTCCCGCCTTGTGTGCAGGTGGCCCAGGTTAGATCCCCAGCATCCCACCCGGTCCCCGAGCTCCAGCCGAGTGAGTTGTGAGTTCAGAGCCGGGATAAGGCCTGAGCGCTTCCCGGTCTGGTTCAAAGCCAAAAGCAAAGGCATGAAGTAAGTGGCGTCGAATTTTATTTTCGTTTTGGGGGCCACAGCTGGATGTGCTCAGGACTTTCGGCGGCTCTGGGCTCGGGGATCGCTCCTGACAGGGCCCCGGGGGAACCGGATGGGGCGCCCGGGGGTGGAACCCAGGTCTGCTGTAGCCCGAGGTGGTGGGGAACTTTGGAGCTTTGTTCCCTTCTGAAGGAGGGGTAGGGGAGGGGGGTGGCGGGAAAGGTTTGGGCCTCACCTGGCAGTCCTCAGGGGCCACTCCTTTCTCTGTGCTCTTGGCAGTGCCCCGGGGGACCGTGCAGGGCCGGGATTCTAACCCAGGCCTCCTACTCCCAAAGCCTGCGCTCAGCCTCCCAGGTCCAGCAGAAAAAGGCACCAAGGAGGCAGGTGGACACGGGGACTCGGGGCACCGGGGCTGACGGGCCCCGGGCTGTCTCTTGAGTGCGCATGCAGGATGAGATTGTCTCCCCTGGGCTTTGCACTGGGCGGGAATCGGAGATCCTGTGGGACTAGATGAGGGGCTGGGAAGGTAGAGAATTCTGGAATGCTTTGAGTCTGAGTGATAAGGGATAGCAGAGGAAGACAATGAACTTGCTTGCTTTCTCCTTTCTTTTCTTCCTTCTTCCCTCCCTCCTTCCCTTCCTCTCTTCTTTCTTTCCGTCTTTTCTTATTTCCTTCCTCTTGTTTTTTTTTTTTTTTCTTTTTGGGTCACTCCTGGCTCATGCACTCAGGAATTACTCCTGGCGGTGCTCGGGGGACCCTATGGGATGCTGGGAATCGAACCCGGGTCGGCCTCGTGCAAGGCAAACGCCCTACCCGCTGTGCTATCGCTCCAGCCCCTGTTTGTTTTGTTTTGGAGCCATCCCAGAGGATGCTCGGGGGCTACTCCTGGCTCTGCACGCAGGAATCACGCCTGACAGACTGCAGGGGACAAGAGGGGATGCTGGGGACCCAACCCCGGTCAGCTGCGTGCGAGGCGAGCGGCCTCTCCCTGGCCGATTGCTCTGGCCCCCAGTGAGAGGCTTTCTGATTTGCAGTCCCTGCCCGGGCCACGTTTCTGACCAATGTCACCCTGTCACGGGAGCCCTCCCCCGTCCTGTCACTCGCAAGTCCTGTTCACCTGTCCCCTCCTTGGACTTGGCTTGTCTCCCGCGCGCTGCGGGCGCCTTGGATCTTTTATTCATGTATTTGTTTAATTGCTCATTACTTGCCCTGCTTAGCTGTCAGCTCCTGGAGCGCAGGCACAGCCCACTGCGAGTCTGCTCAGAGCCAGAGGGGCCGCCCTGGGTTCTGGGCTGAGCCAGCAGAGGAGCAGACCCAGAGATGTGGGGTTCTGCAGAGAGCTTGGAACTGCTGCCTGAGATCCAGAAAGTCTCGGGCAGACAGGAAATGATTGCACGCAAAGGTTCCAGGAAAGAAAAATCACTCAACCTTTTTTTTTTGGGGGGGAGGGAGGTATTTTAGGGGCATGTACAATGGTGCCGGCTCTGCTTAGGGGTCACACCTGGTGATGCTCAGAACCAGGAAGTGTCAGGGATTAAGCCCAGGCCTCCCAGACAGCCCCTGCCCTCTGCGGGTAGGGTGTTTGCCCTGAACGAGGCTGACCCGGGTTCGATCCCTTTCGGAGAACCCAGCAAGCTACCGAGAGTATCCCGCCCGCATGGCAGAGCCTGGCAAGCTCCCCGTGGCGTATTCGATATGCCACAAACGGTAACAGCAAGTCTCACAATGGAGACGTTACGGGTGCCCGCTAGAGCAAATCGATGAACAATGGGATGACAGTGCTACAGGGCTACTATTTATTTTTGGGTCACACCTGGCAATGCTCAGGGGTTACTCCTGGCTCTGCATTCAGGAATTACTCCTGTTGGTGGTGCTCGGGGGGCCGTATGGGATGCGGGGATTGAACCTGGGTCAGTTGCGTGCAAGGCCAACGTCCTCCCCGCTGTGTTCAGCCCTTCCCTGTCCCCCTTGAAAATAGCAGCCACACCTGCTGGTGACCGGGAGCTAGGACACGCACCCCAGGAAGCTGATGCGGGAGGCATACTCTCTGCCACCTGCTGCCTCTCCCCAGGTCCCAACGACCCAATTTTTTCCTCCCTTTTGTTGTCAGTCTGATCCCAGGGTCTAGGAATTCATACACGAGGGGAGCACTGTGCTGATGAGCAAGGATCAGTCCCAACATTTCTTTCCTTTTTCTTTTTTGGCTACACCTGGCAATGCCCAGGGCTTACTCCTGGTTTTGTGCTCAGGGCTGACTCTTGGCTCTGTGCTCAGGGCTGATTCTTGGCTGGCAGGGGGGATGTATGGGGTGCTGGGGGTGAACATGTCAATCACATGCAAGGCCAGTGCCCTTGCATGTGGTACTATCCTCTGGCCCTTCCCCACGTTTCTTGAGCATTTGCTCTGGCTTGAGCTTGTTCGGATATCCTCAGGCTGTCTCAGAGGTGAGCACGTACATACATGTGTGTATGTGCGTGTGCATGTGTATGTGTATGCATATATGCGTGCGTATATATGCATGTGTGTGTGCGTGCGTGTGTGCGTGAGTTGGTGCATACGTGTGTGTGTGTGTGTGTGTGTGTGTGTGTGTGTGTGTTTTGGGCTACACACCCAGCAGTGCTCTGGGCTCTTTCTGGCCGTGCTCAGGGATCATTCCTGGTCAGGGCTCGGGAACACAGACCATGAGACCATGTCCGGACGGAGCCTGGGTCCGTCGAATGCAGGGCAAACACCTCTATCCTGCCCTAGCTCTCAGCCCCTACAGCGCCTACTTGGTAGTCAGGAAACTGAGGCACAGAAAGGCTAAGTGACTCCAATCCCTGGGGAGCAAGGGACGGAATGGCGAGTGCAACCCCTGGCGGGGGCTTCCCAAAGGTTCCTGGGTGCTGGATGCCCAGGTGGTGGGTGGTGGGGCAGGTATGGCAGAGTGACTGAAACGTGCTGTGTTCTGGAAACTTCCAGGGGTTCTGCATCAAACGTGACATGAGATTCAGAGACATTGTTTCGAAGAGGCCAAGATTTTTTTTTTTTATTTGCTTTTTGGGTCACACCCAGCGATGCTCAGGGGTTACTCCTGGCTTTGCACTCAGGAATTACTCCTGGCGGTGCTTGGGGGACCATATGGAATGCCAGGGATCTAACCCGGGTCAGCCACGTGCAAGGCGAATGCCCTACCCGCTGTGCTATCACTCCCGCCCCAAAGAGGCCAAGATTTTTTGTGGTAGCTGGCTGTGTTGTTTCTCTTTTTGTTTGTTTGAGGTGCTTAGGACTTGAGGCGTTGTGGTCGGCTGCATGCCAGGCAGGCGCCCTGCCCATTGTATTCTCTTTCTGACTCCAAGGTCCCCCTCTTCTGTGCTGGGAAGGATTAAGCCCAGGGCATCCTACATGCAAAAACTTCCCGGGAGATGGTTCTTGGGGGGTCAATGTTGATTTCTTGTTTTAAAAAATGATGGTTCCAAGTTACTTATTTGCAGCACGACTACAAATCTAAAACAAACACACACCAGATTTCATGGGGTTCGTTACTAAGGAGGGCGCTTTGAGAACTTAGGATAGACGGAAGGTGTGTTCAGCCCTGCACATATGAGAGCCTGTAAGTCAAAGAGATATAAGTGGAAAAGAATTTACACATTGATGTAAAACTGTCAGAATGCCTCAATACCCAGCAGGCAGTGTAATCAGCCGCATTCCAGGGGACGAAATTTGCATTTTTTTTTTATTTTAAGTGAAGAAGAGTAGTTTTTATTGAGAGAAATTTACTTAGTGAAATATGAGAGGAGAGAAAGAGAGATGTGTTCCAGAAAGAACACAGGCTTCTCCTGAGTGGAAGAGGCCTAAATTTGCATTTCTATGGACAAGAGCAGTAGAAGTTGTTAAGAGAATGAAAAACCTCAAGCTCTGTGCACATCTTTTCAACTCCACCTTTCTTCCTGCACTAACATACGCCTCAGAGACCTGGGCCCTATGAAAAGAGGACAAGAATGCTATTCGGGTATCAGGGTACCCCAAAGAGGAAGCGATGCTTGGAGTTTCACCCAAGTGAGAGAAGGAATCCAGAGTTCTGACCTCCGTCGACGGTCAAGAGTCAGGGACGCCGTCTCGTTTGCCAAGGCGTCAAAAATCAGATGGGCCGGAAACATAATGCGATTTGGAGATGATTGCTGGACTAGAGCTGTTACCAACTGGATTCCACAGGACAAAAGACCGCGTGGCTTCCCACCTACGAGATGGTCAGAATTCCTCGTCAAAACCCTGAATGAATGGTTTGAGGCTCTTCATGTTCCTGGAGTGAGCAGACGCCACTGGGCTACACTAGCACAGGATAGGGACCAATGGAGACGTTACTGGCACCCGCTCGAACAAATTGATGAGCAATGGGATGATAGGTAATAGGTGATGGACAAGAGCCATGTGTGTTACTTACTATTAGTTTTCTACCATTTACCAAGTTCTAACCTGATTCCAAAATAAATATTTTGATAACCCAGTGGGTAAGCCACACCCTCTTTTTAAGGGGAGTGTGTGTGGCTTTTGGGCCATGCCA
This sequence comes from Sorex araneus, assembly GCF_027595985.1. Classification (NCBI taxonomy): domain Eukaryota; kingdom Metazoa; phylum Chordata; class Mammalia; order Eulipotyphla; family Soricidae; genus Sorex; species Sorex araneus. The sequence continues at coordinate 130,728,178 of NC_073306.1, read as the reverse complement.
GGATACCAGGTTACTCCTAGCAGTGCTCAGGGACCCAGTAGCACAGGCCACTCCCAGCAGTGCTCAGAGATCACTCTTGGTAGGCTTGGGAGACCCTGAGGGATGCTGGAGATCAAACCCAGGTAGGCTGCGTGTAAGACAAATAAATGCTCTACCCTCTGTACTATCTGTCTGGCCCCCTTTTTCTTTTTTTTTTTTTTTTCAGTTAAAGGCAGATGGAGAACCACCAAATTTCTTCCTGAAAACAAATTATTTTTTAATTATAGTTTGGGGGGGCTGGAGCGATGGCACAGCGAGTAGGGCATTTGCCTTGCACGTGGCCGACCTGGGTTCAATTCCTCCGTCCCTCTTGGAGAGCCCAGCAAGCTGCCAAGAGTATCCCATCTGCACGGCAGAGCCTGGCAAGCTACCCATGGCGTGTATTGATATGCCAATTACTGGTGCCCGCTCGAGCAAATCGATGAACAACAGGATGACAGTGCATAGTTTAGGGGACCAAAGCGATAGTATAGTGGGGAGAGCATTTGCTTTGCATGCTTTGAATGGCTTTGATTCTTGGCATTCCATAGGGTCCCCCAAGCACCACTAGGAGTGGTCTGTGCTACTGGACAAACCACTAGTAATTCCCTGGTGCAGAGCCAGGAGTAAGCCCTGAGCATTGCCGAATGTGGCCCCAAAACAAGCAAAAGCAAAACCAAAGAAAAATTCAGAGTTTAGGTAGTATGGTTACAATAGTGTTAAAGTTTACAGGGCTGGAGCGATAGTACAGCGGGTAGGGTGTTTGCCTTGCATGTGGCCGACCCGGGTTCGATTCCCAGCATCCCATAGGGTCCCCTGAGCACTGCCAGGAATAATTCCTTAGTGCAAAACCAGGAGTAACCCCTGTGCATTGCCGGGCGTGACCCCAAAAAGCAAAAAAAAAAATTTATAGTACTGAGGTCTGGAGAAATAGTAGGGTGGGTAGAGGGGCTTGCCTTGTACACTGCCAACCTGGTTCAGTCCCTGGCATTTTATATGATTCCTCTTGAACCCAGCCTGGAGTGATCCTTGAGCACAGAGCCAGGAGTAAGCCCTGAGTGCGGCGGGGTAGTTTCTGGTATTGATGTACCAAGTTGTTACATCTACACCAGCACCAGCGCCTGTGACCCTGCTATAGTGTCCGAACATAATTCCATAATTCCTGCTGAAGCTCCTTCCTCCACGCTCACACCCCATAAGCAAACAAGGGAAAGAAAAAGACAAACACATTCACAGACTTGTGTGTGTGTGTGTGTGTGTGTGTGTGCGTGTGTGTGTGTGTGTGTATGAGAGAGAGAGAGAGACACAGAGGGTAGGGCGTTTGCCTTGCATGCGGCCAACCCAGGTTTGATTCCTTGCCAGGCTCTCCAAGAGGGGCTCTCCAAGAGGGGCTCTCCAAGGCCCCTCTTGGAGAGCCTGGCAAGCTCCCAAGCGTATCCCGCCTGCACGGCAGAGCCTGGTAAACTACCCGTGGCCTATTCGATATGTCAAAAACAGTAACAAGTAACCGGTAACAAGTCTTACAATGGAGACATTACTGGTGCCCCTGGAGCAAATCGGTGAGCAACAGGACAGTGCTACAGTGCACTGCTTTTTTCTGGTAGTGCCAGTGGCCACTCGTTCCATTCCAGGTCACACATTCCAAGTTTTCCTTCTACACCAGACCAGCCACCTCCCTGGCCCTGGGCTGGCTTTTTTGGACATCATTTATATTCCACATATTCTTTTTTTTCTTTTTGGGTCACACCCAGCAATGCTTTTGGGTTTCTCCTGGCGGTGTTGGGTGGGGGGGATCCCCATGGAATTCTGGGAGTCGAACCCGGGTTGGCTGCGTGCGAGGCAAACGCCCTCCCCGCTGTACTATCACACTGGTCCTCTCCACATATTTTTCTTGTGAGCTTTTTTTCCTCCTCGTTTAACGAGGTCAGTTGTTGAATCCAAGTTCCCTGATTCTTTTCTTTTTGGAGGGGCGTGGCCCCTTCCAGTGGCGCTCAGGGACCACTCCTGGTGATGCTCAGGGGACCCTATGAGATACCCGTAGTGGAATCCAGGCATCTCTTCATCGCCTTCCTGATTTTGTGGTTGTTTGTTTTGTTTTTGGGCCACACCCAGCAATAGTCAGCGGTTTCTCCTGGCTCTGCAGGGGCTCAGAATCCCTCCTGGCGATGCTCAGTGGGCCAAATGGGATGCAAGGGATCAAACCCAGTTTGACCGTGTACAAGGTGGATGTTCTACCCTGCTGTGGCTGCAGGGACTGGAGTCTGCAAAGCTTTTGCTGCGGCGAGAGAGGAAAAGCTAAAGGTGTGGGCCAGAGAAGGAAGGGGACGGGACGGAGGGAAGAAGGCTGGACCATGCCTGAGTTCAGGCTCTTTGGCCAGAGGGTTGGGAAGCAGGGGGGTGAGGCCAGAGTCGGGTCATAGAGCTTTAGCACAGGCTGGGCTGAATTGGGGGGAGGGCATTCAGGAAGGACAGATGGGGGCTGCAGGGGTGTGGAGTGCAGGGGCGCGTGGGGGAGTGCAGTGGGTCCCAGACTGGTTCCTGGTGCTGGGAGCCAGCACTTGGCTTTGCCTGAGAGCTGGATGCTGCTGAAGGCACTTGAACAGAGAGACCATTCTCTCTCTCTCTCTCTCTCTCTCTCTCTCTCTCTCTCTCACTCTCGGTTTTTTTCTTTTTTGGCGACACCCGACAGTGCTCAGGGTTTACTCCTGGGTGATCTTTCCTGCCCAGGTTTGATGATTTTAAAACAAACCAGACCTAGCTTGGGACTGTAGCTCAGAGGTAGAGCTTCAATGAAGGGGCCCAGGGTTCAACCAGAGAGAGTACAGCAGGCAGGCCGCTAGCCTTGCATGTGGCCCACCTGGGTTCGATCCCTAACACCCCATATAGTCCCTCGAGCCTGACAGGAATGATCCCTGAGCACAGAGCCAGGAGTAAGCCCCTAAGCACAAGGTGTAGCCCTAAAACAAAACAAAAAAAAAGAAAAGGGAAAAAAAGCACTGGAACTTGATACCCTCCCCTGAGGCGGTCTGGAGCTGCTCCCTAGCACTCCTGGGCGTGGCCCTACCGCCCTTCCCCCATCAAAGCACCGCAGGCTCCTTCTGTGTGCTCCGTGGGTGTCCCTGTGTGTCTGCACGGGTGGGTGTTTCCGCGCGTGCAAACCCGTGCATGCATGCACAGCATCTGCAAGGGCAGAAGCACTTGGAGGTGCCAGTTTGCTCCGGTGACGTTGCCCCTGGTCTGCTGGGAGGGAGGGCGGGGGAGGGGAGAGGAGGGCCATGAGGGGAGCGGTCCTGTGCAGGGTGATCGCAGCCCCCAGGCTAGATGCCAGGAACACCTGCCTCCAGAGGAGAACAAATATCTCTAGGCATTGCCACAGTGTAGCAGGAAGAGGGAAAAAAAAAAAAAGCCCAAAGCATCGGTCCTCAAGGTCCCAGGATGGTGGGACGTCCAGCGGGCAGGCGAGGCTGGCCCTTTCCCCAGGCTTCCTTCTGGCGTCCTCGCCCTCTCACCCCGTCCTTCCGGTTCCGGCGGTCTGTCTCATCCTGCCAGTCCCTCCCAGAAAGAAGTAAAATGGGAACCCCCCCCCCCCATCCCCAGCACCTCTCCTCCTCCCCGTGGCTGTAACAGGATCCGGGCTGCCGCCCCGTACCTGGACCCCAGTTGGCCTCCGTGCTTAATTGGCCGGACAGGAACAAAACAAAAGCCGTTTGGAACCATCCCTGCCTCCCTGGCCCGTGCTTTGTGCTAACGGCCGGCGGCCTGCAGCTCGCTTGCGGCAGATAACCCGCCTGGGTGCTTCTTCCTATCTCGGGGTGCAGCTTGCCCAGGCTGTCCCCCCTCCCCCCCTGGCTGCTGGCCAGCTCGGGGACGGGGGCAGGGGGGAGCGAGAAAGCTTGGGGTGAAGCCCCTGGCTCGCCCCAGGTGAGGAGCCTGGGAGGTAGGAGTGGCTCTGCCGGCTGCAGGCTCCGGCCCCCGTGCTGTGCTCGCCTCCCCCGGGGCCGGGTGCGAGACACATCTGCATCGTGTTGATGAGCTCAGTGTGTCCACACGGGCGCAGAGCTGGCTTGTTTAGGCCTGTGCCGGCTTCCCTGCCGGGCTTCTGGACCACATTCCTCTCCGTGGGGCTTTCCTGGGCACTGCTGCATTAGCATTGCTGCTACATATACACATATATGATTTGGGGGGGGGTGTGTGTGCGGCTATGCCATCCCCGAGCTAGTGGCGGGGACCAACTCCCAGCCTCTAGAGGGCCCCCGGCCCTTTGAGCCTTTGCCCCCGCTGTACTGCTGGCAGGCCCTGGGCCCCACCCTTCCGCTGACCAGTGCCGTGCAGCCTTCCTGGTCTGCAGTCTTGGCCAGAAATCCGCCCCCCCCCCCCCCCACTCCCCTGCCCCTTCCCGGGGCGCCAAGCCACTCCCTGGCTGAGACGCTTTGTTGCCCGAGCCTGCTTTTAGAGATGCAAAGTGTGACCTGGACTGTTTGCCGGAGAGAGCTGAGTGGGGGAGGAGAGCTAATTCCGGGCTAGGAAGACTGGGGGGTGGGGTGGGGTGGGGGAGCTGAAGCGGCCCCCACCCCCTCCCAGATGAGCCTTTCAGCATTTGCAACCTTTTCTCCATCCGGCCTCCTTCTGAAAGCAAAGCCCAGGGTGCAGATTAGCTTTCCCTGGGAGCTCCTGCCGGTCTCTCCTCAGAGGCAGGGGAGGGTGCCATCCACGGTGCTTGCAAGTCTCTGTCCTTGCCAGCTGTGTGACCTTGGGCAGCTCACTTCACCTCTCTGGGCTGGGTTCCAGGTCTCCCAGAGTTCAGGCTGCCGGGCCCAGGCCTTGCCAGGGGCCCGTGGGAGGCCCGGGGGACACTTGTGTTTTGTGTCTGAGCTTATCAGCCACATTCCAGCGGCCGGGATCGGACCGTCGTCGTAGGCCTGCCCCGGCTTCCTCCGTAGCCCCCCGTCCCGCTCAGGATTCCATCTGCCACCATACCTTTGTCTCTGTCCCCTGTTATCCAGATAACCTCAGACCTGCCCGAATGCCACTAGCATTCCTCAGCCCGGGCCCAGCCGCGAGAAGAAGCCGGCGGCTTCCTGCTCTTTGCCCCAGAAAACGTTTCAAGTGATCAAGTGATCCGAGGGCGTTGGGGGCGGGGGGGGGGGGCGGTGAGGACACGGGCAGCTGCCTCGGAGCATTCTAAGGCGGGTTAAAATCTGCGCACCACACCGGGGCCGGGTTCATGCCCCCTCCAGCTGCCCCGCCCACAAAGCCTGTGCCCCCCCACCCCCCCAGAGTGCATCACCCAGAGGGGGGCAGCGTTACAGGGGTGGTGCTGGCTGGTCGGTGGCCAGAGGGAGGGAGAGCCCAATCTGATGGCCCCCACTCCCTCTTGGACACCCCCCCACGCCCTCTGGGGGAGCCCCTTCCTTCTCCGAGGCCCTGGCCTGAGTGCTGGACCTTCTCAGCACCCGGAGGTGCCCCTCCCTGCTCTCCAGCCCCTGCCACAACCCAAGCACCCACACCCCCACCCGCTCCCGGCTCCCGGAGCCCAGCCCCGCGGCAGGCCCTGTGGACCCCTGGCTGGCTCCTGTTTGTTTGTTCCCAGATTCCCAGCTTGGAAGAACTGAATCGCCCTGGCGGGGTGGGGCCTGACCTTTCTTCTCTGTGTGGGGGACCGGACACCCCGGCTGCCCCGAGTTCTAGGGGGACCAGGGGACAGGCATTGCCCGCTCCCTCTGGCTGTGCCACCTCTGGACTCCTGAAAAAAAGAAAAAAAAGGCCTCGGAAGAAAGGAGGGTCTTTATTTAGCTTGTTATTCCAATTTGCCACTTTTTTTTCTTTTGAAAATCTTGTTAATAAAGCACTTTGTCATTAAAATTAAAAATAAAACACCCCCTCCCCCCCACCAAAGAACCCAGGAAGCCGCTTTCAGAGCCGTCTGGGTGCAGCCCCGGCCAACAAAGGCGGTTTTTCGGGGAGGAAAGAGGGAAAAGACCGAATTCCCTGGCAATGGGTGGAATTATAAGCAGCTCTGCAAAACGAGTTAATATTTTACTGGAGAGCAGTGTCAGGGATGGGGGTGGGGGGGGCTGCCAAGTGTAGGTGTGTGTGTGTGTGCGTGCATGTGTGTGCGTGTGTGCATGTGTGTGTGCGTGTGTGTGAAATCGCTGTTCCATCTGCCTTCGGGGACGAAAAGAAGCCGTTCTCAGTGGAAATAAATTTCAGCAAGAAGCCTTCTAAAGCTCCTGGGATTTGCCTTGCCCACCCAGGGCCCCGTTTCTCCCCCCCCACCCCCCCACCTCTCCCGAGAGCGCAGAGACAGGGCAGGCTTGTGGCGGGCAGGGCCGGGCGGAGGGCGCAGGCCTTGAGTAATAATGGGGGTGCTTGTTCCCTCGCCCGGCTTGACATCGCTCTTTCTCCCTCCGGATTTAAATGGCTCCTCAGCCCGCGCGGCCCTGCCTGGCCTGGATCGGGGAGGTACACGCCTCCCCGGGAAGCAGAGGCGAGAGACAGCCGCGGCTCGGCGGGCGCTCCTGGCGCGCAGCATCTGCAGCTGGTATTTTTCCACGGGCCCGGCCCGCGCCGGGGCCTAGCGTCTCCCGGCCGGCCGGAGCCCGAGAGAGGGTTAACAGGCAGGAAGCTGAAGGCATCGCAGACTCCGACGGAAGTCAGATTTTTGTTTAACTGACTGGTTTAGCAGGCCTCGGCGTGGGGGAGGGCGCCGGGAAGGGAAGTCTAGCTTTGGGCCTGTGGCCTGCTAGGAGCGCCTGGGGCTGGCCTTGGGGTAAGGACGGAGAGAAGGTGGGGGGTGGGGTGGGGGGTGGGCTCTGGGCATCCTGGCAGGCTCGCAGGGGGACCCAGTGTGGTTTTCCTTGGAGGCCCCACCGAGCTGGGGGGAGGTGAGGGGGGTCGATTCCCGGCAGGGCCCCCTGGCCTGCTTGGAGAAAGAGTGAGCCGGCCTGACCACTGCCTCCCCTCCTCCCCCTCCCCCCCCCCCCCCCCCCCGCAGCCCAGCCCTCTGCGCCCCAGCCCTGCCCCTGGGGGTGGGGGGCGGGGTGCTGCGGGGTGGGGGCTCCCTCCAGCCCCGCAGAGGCCGCTCTGCCTGCTGCAGGCCCCTTTCCGTGGCCCCCCTGGGCTGCTTTCCCGGGGCTCCCCTCCCCTGGGTAAAGGGGGGGGCGGGGAGACAGAGGTGAGGGGTGGGGGAGCAACCATTCTGCTGGAGGGTTCTAGAAGGGGCCAGCCGTCCTGCTCCAACGCCGCGCCCCGTGTGGGCCCCGGGGAGGGTGAGTCCTTGCAGCTGCGGGGTGGGGGGGGCCCCAGCCACGCTCTTGCCAGGGCCCTGCGGGCCTCAGGCTGTGCGGGGGGCAGGTCAGGGCAGCTGCACGGGCCTGCCCGGGTCGGGAGGGCCAGGCAGGGGCCGGCAGGAGCGCGCGTGGGGGCCTCTGGCCCCGGTTTCCCGTGCTGCAAAAGGCCTAGCTGCAAAGGCCCGTCTTTCTCTGCGCACAGGATGGCTCTTGCTCGCCAGCGCCTCACAAAGATAATCGCTCAGGAAGTGTCTCCGCCAATCCCGGGCGGCCTTACAGTCGGATTCGCCGCGCCGGCCAATCGGGGATGAGCTCTTATTAGGCGGCCAGATCATCAAGCCGAAGTGCCAAACCCTTTTTCTGTGAGAACTAGGAGCCTGTCCTCCATGTTTTATAAGTATTGACATTACACAGTGTTAACAATGCATCCACAGAGGTAAGCTCGACTTTTTAACCATCTTTTCTCCCCCCTCCCTCTGAGACATCCGCGAGCAGAGGGAGCTGGCAGTGCCTGGCCGGGCCCCACGCGACCCCACAGCACTTAGCTTAACTTGGAACTGTTTAGACAGAATTCTTTTTTTTTTTTTTTTTTTTGCTTTCTTGGGTCACATGGCTAAGTAGCCATTAGCCATAGCTGGATTTTTTTTTTCCTCCCCCCCCTTGCAACCTGGCAAGGGCCTGGAACACCTTTTCCTCCACCAGGGACAGGGTGTTTCTGGAAATAGTTTGAAGCTAGATCCTGGTATGCCAAAAAAGCTGCTCTCGCTCTCTCTCTCTCTCCCTCTCTTTTCCCTTTTTTCCCCCCTTTCTCTGTCTCTCTGTCTCTGTCTCTCTCTCTAAGCAGTCCCCCACCCCCCCTGCACTATTGTCTTTCCTTTTGACACGTGCTGCTGGGGCAGGACATGAAGGTAAGCAAAAGCAGGCGCCTCTTCCAGGAGGGGTCATGGCAGAGAGCAGAGGAGGCAAGTTCTCCTGGCCCAGGCAGGCTGGACTCAGTTCTGCCCAGCCAGGCTGTGTATGTGTGTGCGTGTGGGGCCAGGAGCCTGTCCTTAGCAGAGAGCCAGGGCAGCGCCCAGCTCCTGGGGCCTAGATGGGTGGTGGCCGTGCCTCTCCACTCTTTTCTCTCCCTGCAGGGTGTCTGCACTGAAACTACATTGTTCAGCCTTTTTTTCCTGACTTTTGCTGGTGCAGAGGGTGCTTCTGCAAGCCAGCCTCTAGCAGCAAGCGCGTCTCCAAGTGTTTTCTAGGCTCTGGAGGAAGTTTTTGGAGTAGGGATGGGGCTGGTGGCGGGGCGGGTGTGTGTCTGGGGGGTGGGGTGGGGTGGGGGAGAGAGACTACATCCTGCAATAAATCGCCGAGGACTCCTTTGGAATCCCTCAGTTTTTTGACTCGTGCATGGTTTTCAATGAACTAATGTATCTCTTCTTGTTTGCAGTTGTTTCCTTTTTTTTTTTTTTAACATTGTAGCAGCCTCTGCCCGCCTGTGGGCTAGAGTGCAGAGGAAATAAAAATCCTATCTGTAAGAGCTCATGACAGCCTTCCCTCCCGAGTTGTGGGGTTGTGTTGTTGTGGTGTGTGTTTTTAATAATCCCATGTAACTGTTTTAAAAAAAAAATTTCCTTTTTGATCAAGTCCCAAATCTGCCAGCCTGTTCTCTCCTCTTAACTGTGGAAAAATGAGACGGTTGCTTGAACATTTGTTGGGTAAGTAAAGCAATCCATTTCCTCTGTGACCATGTGAAAGAGTTTGGTGAACATTTGGGGTCTGTTTCTAACAGGGTGGGGGGTCTTGGCTGAGCAGCAGTTTGGGGGGGGGGGCTCTTCATTAGCAGGCCGTAAGTAAGAGCTTTTAAAATAGTGTCTTGATTTTAGGTGGCTGTTTGAATCCAGTTTTTTTTTTTTTTCCCCTGATTAACCTGCAGCTAGGATTGGGGATTACACTTCCTGTTTATCCTCAGCCAGAGGAGAAATGTTCAGTTCGTTGTGGCTTGAGTGTGGAGCTTTAAATTGGGCTTCTTTGGATGTCAGAAGTCTGGGTAGCGGTCTTATTTGTGAAATGTGAAGTGCTTATGCTCAGAGGCTGAGAGCCTGGAACATTGAGTCAGGCAAGTGTTGGTGTGTTTGTGAGTGGAAGACAGGAGAGAGAGAGAGAGTGAGAGAGAAAGGGGAGAGAGGAGAGAGAGTGAGAGAAAGGAGGGGTGGAGCGGGGGCAGGCCTGGTGTCAGTACTGAATGTTTCAGGGTCTTGATCTGGGGTGCAAAATCCCATTCACCCCCAAATTCTGTTGGATTCAGGACTCGCCGGACAACGGGATTTGGCCTTTTTCCCAGCCAGGCCCACGGGTCTGTGTGTGCACTCGCCTTCACAGAGAATGGTTTATGCCTCACTTTTTTTTACTTCGGTGGTAAAGTCGATCCTTGTTTTAGTATCACCTCCAGAAGTTTCCCTGAGATTTTCCTACATAAATCCCCAGCCTGGAGACCAAGCCAGCGTGACCGCTGAAGCTGGAAAATAGGGCCCATCGCTGCCTTGGGCCAACTCTGTGTGACTTAGTCATCTTTCGGTGCGTGTCCAGTGACCCTGCCTTTGCACACCCCTTTGGGAAGAGACTCCCTTAAGAAGGGGAAAGAGACCAAATCCTAAGTGGTGGGGTGTGTGAGACAGACCAGTTTCTCTGGGGTGACAAGGCAGGCAGTCGACAACGACGAGGTTCCTGGCCTTAAAAGTGAGCAGCCTAGCTCCCTGCCCCACACAAGTTCAGACACTTTAGCTATTTTCTTTGTTCTTATCTCCAGGCTGTAAATGGAAATTACATATTGAGGTTCTTGTGGCCTCCCTAGAAGCAATATCTAATCACAAGACTCCTGGTTTGGAGCCTTCAACGTTTGCATAATGGTGTTTGTTGGGCGGGCAGGAACCTAAGGGCAAGGCGTTTGTCCTTTCAAAGCCTGCAGGAAAATGGCTCCCACGAGTTTGCACAGCCAAGATCGCTTTTCTGACGTGCATCGCTGGACCCCATCGGGCCCCCTTCCCCCCCTTGGCACTGTGGCCACAACCCGGGCATGAGTCTGTAAAAAGTTAATTGCTTCGCCGAGTTGCCTTTATTTTCCAGTTTCACTTCTTTTCCAGGGGTAAAACAAATGCCTGCATTGCAGCAGGCCTGGGTCCGGGCAGCTGGGCCGGCCCACGGAGCTGCCCAATGGGCTTCCAGGCTCCAGCCTGTGAACCAATAGCCTCGGAGGAAAGGTTACAGATTGACAATTACAGTGGCCAGCCTGCTGTGAACAGGGCCTTCTGGAAATTTCGACCATCTTTGTTCCTTTTAGTTCAAAAACAAAAACAAAAACAAAAGAGGTTCTGTCAGAGCTGAAGAAGCACCTCCATTCCAGCCCTAGGGATCTTCCACCCCATCCACCCCCTTTAAATTTTTATATCCAGGTACCGCATTTGTCCATTGCAGAGAGGGAGGCCCAGAACATGGGTCCAGCCTGGCACTGTTTTTCCTTCTGCCTCAGTTCCCGATAGGATGCACAGCTGCAAAGGCACAGACACTGGGGCTTTTGATTCGTGCCCCCCCCCCCCCACATCCTTCAGGATAGACTCACTTTCTGCTTTGGGGAATTAAAGTGGCATTCACAGGAGGGAGGAGGGGGCCCCTGCTTTTATTAGCTGCAGAAAATGGTCAGTGTCTTCCATCTGTAACTAGGAATTAATTATATATAATCACTCAGTAAACTTTTCTACAGAGTTTTTCTAATTGCAGGGCAGGAACAGCGGAGGCCTATTGGAGCCGAGTCCAGTTACTTTTATAATTAACAACTCAAAAGATTTGAGTCAGAAAGCAGGAGACAATGGGGGGCCTCTTGGATTATAAATTAGGGATGCAAACAATACCCACCCCCCCTTTCTTGTAGCCCCTTTCTTTGGAAACAAAACAGTCCCCCTTTTCCCCCTGGCAGCAGGGGTGGGGGTGGGGGGGAAGCTCAGGTCTTCCTTTAGGAAGGGGTGTGTATCTGTGTGACTGTACAAAGAAAAAAAAAAGGTGGGGGGGTGGGGGTGACAGTGACCCAGAACACACGCGTGGCAGAGGTAGGCTTTTCCAAAGTCCAGCCACTTCAGAGGTGCCATCTCTTTGTTTGTTCCCACTGCCCCCGCAGCAGAGGCAAGAAAACACGCGTCAGCTGCCAGTCCTAGACCTGGCTGACTTTGCCCTGTGCAGAATTGCACAGCGCCCAGAAGCCCTGAGGAGCCCGCCCTGCCCTCCTCTCCTCCTGGGCCAAGCCCTGGAACCAACCATTCACCCAACTCAGGTTGCCGCTTTGCCCTTCCCCCTCCTCCTGCCGCCCAGATAAACAAGCAGGCGGGAGCCATTTCGGCGCTGCATGCAGCGAGCTGCCCTGTCAGGCCGGCCGCCCCCTTCTCATCCAGATTCCCCCCGACCTAGGGCCGGCCGGGCTCCAGCCACCCCGTCCGTCCGTCCGTCCGTCCTGGCGCTGGCACGGCCGTGGTGGGCACCGTGCCCGCCTTTCTCCCTTGGAGCTCAGAGGCAGGCAGTCACCTTGAAACTCCCCACGCACGCAGGGCACCAGGAGAGTTGCGAGGCCAACCCTCAGCCCCGGAACAGTCAATTACATTAGCCACTAGGAGGCTATTAGTTCGGCCTCTGCAAGCCGGTTTTTGCAAAATCCATTGTTAATTTTCAGGGCTCTGTTGGGGGTGGACAAAAACCTAATTTGTGAGTATCCTGTGCCTTGGCTAAGGGAATGTTGGACTGTTGTTTCTCCTCTGCAGCGGGGCTGGTCTTGCCTGGATATTAACCATCTTAGGACCGGCTGGGTATTTGGTGGCCGTTTTTTCAGAAACGCCCCCCTTCCCCCCTTTTATTTGTTGCGTTTTTTTCCCCCTGGGCCTCAGTCTGGGGCATGGCCCCTGACTTGGCCCTCCAGGTGCCTCTGGTCCTTGCCTCTGGTCCTTGAAGCACTTTCCTTTCCCCCTAGCTCCTTCTGGGACGGATGCAGAGCCCCGTTCCCAGAGACCCAGGAGGAGAGGGGGTTGGTGTTCCTTCCTCCCTTCCCCAGCCTGCTCCCCTGAACGTTTTCCTCTTTGCGCTGACACCTGTCTGTCTGCAGGGCACATGATTCCTAACCTTTCCCCCCCTCCCTGATTCCAGGGCCGGGGTGAGGGGGGGGGCCTGGCTCTTCCTTCGTCTGGGTCCAGGAGCATCTAAACGGGAAGGCTTTTCCTCAGGAACTTGTGACTTCACAAACTCCCCCTGTCATTGCAGACTTTTTTTTTTTTCTCCCTCCTTCTCCCTCTCTCCCAAGCTCCTAAACAGTTGGGTTGTTGGTATCCTTTGGTTGAGCTTCTCCTGGTTCTGAGATTGAGCTTAGGTGTTTTTGAAACTGGCAGGGGCTGCCTAGATCAGAACTTCAGCTATTGAACAAACTGCTACCATTTTAGCTTCAATACAGGAATGAGGCAGTGGTTGCCAGACGCCATTTTAAGAATCCTGCATAAATAGCTTAGCTACCGATGACTCTGCCTGTTATAGGTGAGTGCTTATATAAAGCTACCCTGCTAACCATTCCCTCCCCCCAGTGTTTTAAAAAAAAATTTAATTGCAGATTTAGGGTAGCATGTGCTTTTTTTTTTAAAAAAAAGAAAAAAATATCTATAATTTTTGGATGTTCACTATTTTGTCATCTAGAGGAGGAAGAGGTTGTGTCTTGGGGATTGAGTGTTTCTTGCAGCCTGGACCAGTTTTGGTATTTTGAATGAGAAGTAAAAAAAGCTGGAAGGAAAAGTCCTTTCAAATAATGCATGCTTCTTGAATTGCTGTGTGTTAAGCCTCATCTGTATAACCAGAGTCTTCTGCATGCTGGTTATTTATTCTAGATGGATTGGATATTCTTGGTTAAAAGTCCAAGAGTAGTTAGGGGCACTTGGGGAAAAGAAATCTCTGGACATTGTGTAGCCAGGCGTTTGCCTGTCAAAACTAGATGTTTGTTTGTTTTTCTCTCTCTTGGAAGGGTGGAGGGGATGGGGTTCCTGGGAATTACCGACTGGCCTGGAGTTCTCAGAATTAATCAGGAAGCTGAAAACGTGGTGGATTTGCAGCACCTCACCCGCAACTTTTAATTGTTCTTTTTTCAGTGCATGAGGTTAGAAAGGAAGCATAGGTTTTCTGGCGTTGCCATGGGGGGGGGGATCTTTTCTTTTCTGGAATGGGATGACGCTGTGGGTTTTATTTGCAGGCACTGTGAGTGCTCTTCTTTAATTGCCTGAAATGTATCATTTTGTGAAATTCAGAGGCAAGGGACTTGGGCTGTAAAGTGAGTGCAGAGGGAGATGGAAGCATAGAATGTATAACATAAAGTAGTGGCGGGCTGTTTTCCTTGGAGGCTGTTACTTGGGTTTTCAGCTCATTTCTACTTATTTCTTTGGGTGGGAGAGAGTCTCCCCAGTAGACCCCCCCCAAAAAAAAACCAAGTAGTAATGGTCAGTTTGAAACCTGGGCTGGCTTTTTCATTGTTGCTGATTTAAATAATCGGGGTTTCTGGAGGCAAGCAGATAAGGAAGATGCTTCTGTCGCCTAAGACTTTAATGTGTTAATGACAGGAGTTTAGAGTCTTTGCTCCAGCTGCCTGTTCCGTGTAATCAGTATTTTTTTTTTTTAACTTGGTTTTTCCTCCAAATGACTGCACACTTCTGAACCTAAAATGACCACAATCCGTGGGGCATTCAGACAGGTACAAATCTTTTCTCACCACCACTTTTGATGTAATATTCATAGTTTTCTCTCCCTGAGAACATACTGGTACTTTACGCAAAGGGTGGGGGGGGGGAAGAAGCTTGAGATTAGTGGTGTAGAAAAAAGGAAGTCCCTTTAGATGTGGCTGTTCAAAATGACTAATTTTGCATTCTGGTCTTTGCTTTTGTAAATGAAGTCTCTCCCCCTCTCCTTTTCATGCACAGACTCTGCAATTTCCTTTAGTTCAGATACAAGCTATTTTGTGTGTCTGCGCGTTCCTGAGGTCCCTTTGAGAGCATGGCTTGTTGATCTGTGAAAAGGTGGTTTTCTGAAATTGTGCCTGGAAGTCCTTGGCAAAAGCTGGGGTGTTACGGCTCAAGTTCGGTGATTATGGTGCTCACTCGTAATACTTAGGAAGATAAAAACAGCTTAACTCGCCCACCCCCACCCCCTTCCCGCTCCAGGATTGATGATCTCAAAACTTCGCAGCAAATGCCACCCTGGAACTAACGACTTTGCATTTTCTTAGCTTCTCAGCTGCATTCCTGCCTGCCTGCTGTTGTGTTCAGCCTCTCTCCTCGGTCACAAGGCAAAATAATTGTTCTGGTGAAGGTAGCTTTCCTTCCTGGCCCATCCACCTTTGAATCTTGTTATCACTGCAGAAATCCTTCCAGTGGGTTTTGCGGGGGGCGGGGGGAGGGGGCTCTGTCAGGCACGTTTGTTCTTTCATCGCCCACGCTTGGGTCAGCTCCCAGATGAGCGTTTCCCCCGTCTTTCCAAAAACGGGATCCCTTCTGAGAAATGGGTTTTTTTTTCACATACCTCATGCTAGCGAGGGAAGCAACCTTCAAGACTCGAGTTTGTTGAAGTTCTCCCACCTCGGAGGGTCTGGAATGGGGGGGGGGGGAGCTTTGGCGGAAACAATCACCCCCAGCAGGAGCCATCCGCAGTACCCATTTGGACACGCTGTGTGAGTTGTGCGAGAGAATTTGCCTGCTTGGGACTGTTTTGCCTCTTAAGTCAGAGTGAAAAGTATTAGCGCTAATATCACCTTCAACAAATCACCGTTGTATTATTGCATGTTAGCGGCGTGTTTAAATTTAACAGGCTGCTTTTCTTCTGATGAAAACCATTTGTGACATGTTTCTTGGGCGATTTGTGTCACCGCTTTCTCTACAGATACAGCGTAAATGAAATTGTTAGCCCGGCTCGGTATCAGAGACCCGGGTGTGTTAATATTCTATTTAAAACCAAACTACCTTTCTCCTCTCTGCTGGGACTAGTTAAATTGGAGATCTCCAGGTTATTCTAATTTAATTCTGAGCTATAATCTTCTTTCTTTCTTTCTTTTTTTTTTTTATCCACCTCCCATCCTTAATCCTCTGGCCTCACCAAACGTGAACCTCTTCTTAACACCTCTCCTGAGGGCTCAGGCCTTTTCTGGACTTGGCTTTTGTCTTGTCACGTCCCAGGCCACGGAACGCAGAGGGACATTCTAACCCTTCCACACTGACCCGGCCTTCTTCCTGTCCTGGCTTTTGAGTCTTCAAAATGGAACATTCCAGCCCTCTAGCCATGGGTGATGAACCCATTTCTTTCGTGGACCCCCGCAGTCCCGTGGGATTGCTTCTGATGGCCCCGCTGTAGATTCTTTGCCATTTTCTTGTCATCAAATGTCTGGAAAGTTCCAGCAGCTCCAACGTTTTACAACTCCAAAAGCAGAACTCACTGACCTGGCTTGGGAAGGGCGTGTCTGTGTGTATGTGGGGGGGTGGGGCAGGGAGGGGAGCCTGGACACTTCCCCCCCCCCCAGTTCCAGCAGCGAGGGAGAGAGAAGATTCTAGTGGCCCACCTTGGACAGGGAGGGTCACTTCCCTCGCTTTTCCGCCCCGCCCCCTCCTCTGTCTTCTAAGTAATCCTCATTCCACTTTGGTGGTGGGGGATAATTAGTCACAGCTCAGGAGACCTCTGAATGCCTTCTCTGAGCCAGCCCTGCCGAGAGGACACGAGTAAGGCCGGGGGCTGGAGACCCCCCAGCCTGATTCCTGGGATATTAAATACTGCTTGTGGGAACGTTTTTTTTTCTTCCCCGAGACCAGGCCTTTTGCTCCTAGGCCCGGACACAATTTCCTACTTTGTAACTTAACCTCTATGTATTTTTTTTTCACATCCTGGCTTTTAACTGGGAGGTAGAAGGAATGGTCCCGGCCATCCTGCCCCCCCAAGCCTGGGGGAGGGGGCACCCCCACCTCTAACCTGGTGGCCTTTGAATTGGGGGGTGACCAAGAGAAACTTGTTTACTTGCGGGCTCCGGCTCCGCGCTGGTTCCTTGGCCCACAGGGCTAGATGGTAATTGTGTGTCTAAAAAAAAAAAGCACTTGAAAAAAAAATTTTTTTTCCCTCCATAGCATTAACAGCTAGAATAGCAATTTGACTTAAAACAAGAACCAACCTCGTGTTTTTATAAAAGAAAAGAAAACAAAAAAAAACTTCTTTAGGAGTCTTGACGGCCACCACTTCAAACGCTGGCTTTCCTGGTCTCTTGCCTCCTCCACTGCTGCTGAAGGAAGGGGTGGGGCAGGCTGGGCTGGTCTTCAAGGTGGGTTTGAAGGTGGGTTTGTCGCAGGATCGCTGAAAGGCAGCCCCCCACGCCCCCCCACCGGGGCGAGGCCTGCTCCTCAAGTCACCCTAAACATAAACTTGGTTTGCTCTGTTTCAGCTTGGCTGAAGAGGAAATAAAAACAGAACAGGAGGTGGGAGAGGGCATGGACATCTCCACTCGCTCCAAAGGTGAGTAAAAAAATCTCCTTTTCTCCGTTGCAGAGCAGAGGAAGAGAGAGCAGTCTCTCCCTGCTGCGAGGCCGGGGGTGGGGGGGTGCCATGCCCGCCGGCTGCGGCCTCCCCCCTCCCGCGTCTGGGCATATTGATCTGCATCTCCTTCTGCCATTGTTTTGCTCTGGTAACTACTGGGGGGTGTCAACCTATTGAGGACTGTGCCCCCCCCAAAAAAAAAACTGTGTGGAGGGGTGGGGTGAGGATACTGCTTCTGCTCTTTTTTTTTGCTTTTTGGGTCACACCCGGCGATGCACAGGGGTGACTCCTGGCTCTGCACTCGGGAATTACTCCTGGCGGTGCTCGGGGGACCCTATGGGATGCTGGGAATCAAACCCGGGTTGGCCGCGTGCAAGGCAAACGCCCTACCCGCTGTGCTGTCGCTCCGACCCCATGTGGAGCCTTTTTCAGAGTTGTCTGACACTTCAGGGTTGTGCTCAGGTGTGTGTGTCCTTTCAATAGCCCCTCCCTCCCTCCCTCAGCTCCTGCTCCAGTGCTCGGCCTGGTGAGAGGCTGCCCGGAGCAAGCTCCCCCAGGCCAGCGCCCTGCAGGCTCGGTGACAGCGTGCTTGGCAGTTGCTTTGGACCCACAGGGGCCTGCAGGACAGGGTGGGGCCTGTGGGGCTCGAGAGGTAGGGACGCCTCCTGTCCCTTCGTCTGTTCTTTGTCAGAGGGGGCCCGGGCCTGGGTACGGAGGGTACCGCCTCAGTGGGCGTCTTGTGCATGGGTCGCGTGCTGCCCAGTGACATCAGGCCATGCGTGAGTCCTTGACTGCCCCCGACGGAGACGGTGGTGCTCCCGGTGTGCATCGGGGGGGATTGAAGTCCCATCCCCTTGAAAAGGCAGCATGGTGGGACCGAGCCCAGCTCTGCCTCCAGGGTCCCGGGGCTGCCTCCGGGGGCCTGCGAGTTTCCAGGGCTGCAGTAAGAAGTGGAAGGTCTGGTGAGACCCCTCAGAGGGCGCGTCACTGGTCTGGTTTTGGTGGGGGAGGGGCCCACGCCCACCCTATGGTGCTGGGGTTCCTCCTGGCTCTGCACTCGGGGATCGCTCCAGGCGGTGCTTGCAGGACCGCAGGGGATGCCGGGGATCGAACCTGGGTCGGCCGCATGCAAGGCAAACGCCGTAGCTGCTTGTGCTGCCGCTGTGACCCTGTCTCCAGTTCTAATTATTATTATTATTATTATTATTTTTGCTTTTTGGGTCACACCCGGCGATGCACAGGGGTTACTCCTGGCTCTGCACTCAGGAATTAGCCCTGGTGGTGCTCAGGGGACCATATGGGATGCTGGGATTCGAACCCGGGTTGGCCGCGTGCAAGCAAACGCCCTACCCGCTGTGCTATCGCTCCAGCCCCCTTGTCTCCAGTTCTAAGTGAACCCTCCCATGTCACGCGGCGGCCTTCTCCCCACCCCGGTAACCCTCCACTCCGTAGGGGGAACATTGCTGCCGTTTCCTTACTGTTTGGGAACATTGGGTGGTTCATTTTTGGGTTGTTTGGGCGTCACCTGGTGCCCCTGGGCTGCTCCTCACTCCGTGCTCGAGTCTCTCCCGGCTCTGCCAGGGATTGAATCCAGCCCGTGGAGCTTGTAGCAGCCTTTGGAGCACAATTTTTATTTATTATTTCAATTCATTTAATTTCACTCTATGGGGGATGTGCAGGTGGCTCCTGGCTCTGGGCTTATTAGGGACCCCTCCTGGCTGGCCCTGGGGGCCCTGGGGTGGCGGCCATGAGCCAGTGGGCTCCATGCGAGGTGAGCTCCCTCCCTGCTGCCCTGGCGCCTGCCCCCTGGACTCCAGGACCAGTCCTACCTTCAGTGACCTACGTGTGGAGAACTCGGGTACTTCTCTGCGCATGTGGGGTCACATGTGGAAGGTCACTGGCCCTGGCATTCCCGAGGGGTCAAGGTCACGTAGGAGGTGCTTCCTAGCCCCATTTCTGGCTCTATGTCAGGGGTCCTGAGGTTTTACACTCAGGGATCACTCCCGGTGGTGCTGAGGGGACCCTATGGGATGATGGGGATCGAACCCTGGTCGGCAGCGTGTCAGGCAAGTGCCCTCCCCGCCCGTGATACTGTCCCTCTGACCATCCAGCTCCTTGTCTGATGGTTCTTCTTCCTGGAAAATGGCTTTTCCCTCCTCAGGCCATAGACCTGGGTTTCTCAGCCCTTCTCCAACCCTGATTCCTTCCCGGGACTTCTCTGTCCTGCCCGGGGGGTGGGCTGCCCCTCCATTTACTTTATTTCTTTCCTTCCTTCCCTCCTTCCCTCCCTCCCTCCCGCCCTTCCTTCCTTCCTTCCTTCCTTCCTTCCTTCCTTCCTTCCTTCCTTCCTTCCTTCCTTCCCTCCCTCCCTCTCTCCCTCCCTCCCTCCCTCATACCCGGTGATGCTCAGGGGTCACTCCTGGCTCTGCTCTCAGGAATTACCCCTGGCAGTGCTCAGGGGACCCTATGGGATGCTGGGAATCGAACCCGGGTCTCTGCGTGCCAGGCAAACGCCCTCCCCTCCCCGCTGTGCTATTGCTCCAGCCCCCATTTACTCCATTTTCACCTGTTCTCCCTCCGGACTATCACAGGGGGAGCCCAGTGGTCCCAGTTGGAGCCATCCTAGCCCCTCTGTCCATACTCAAGGTGGGATGGCACGGCGGGTTGACGGACGAACCCCAGCTGCCTGATCTGGCCATTCTGGCTCAGTTTCCCCTTACGTCGTGGTGGAGGTGGAGGGTGATGAGGTAAATGAGGTTTGCAGGCCTCGTGGGGCCAGGGTGGGAAGGGGGAGCTAGGATTGAGCCCGGGGGTGGGGGGTGGCCACAGGACAGGTGCTTCCAGAAGCCAGTGGGTGGGTGCCAGCTGGCCAGGTGCTGCTGCTGCGTCCCGGGACACTTAAGCCTTGAGGGCACGGGCAATGCAGGGCAGCTGGTTGCTGTGCCACTGCAGTGACCCCCTGTGGGTGCTGCCCAGGGCCGTGCTACTCAGGACCCCTCTGACACGGGGGGGGGGTGTCCTATCTTTGGGAATGACACGGGGGGGGGTTGGGGCACTGTGGGTGTCCCTGAGCACAAGGCTTTGGGGAGACCAGGACGACCTCTGCAGCTTTCCTTTCTTTTTGTTTATTTATTTATTTATTTATTTATTTATTTATTTATTTATTTATTTATTGCCTTTTTGAGTCACACCTGACTTTGATGCACAGGGGTGACTCCTGGCTCTGCACTCGGGAATTATCCCTGGCGATGCTCAAGGGGACCCTATGGGATGCTGGGAATCGAACCCGGGTTGGCCTCGTGCAAGGCAAACGCCCTCCCCGCTGTGCTATCGCTCCAGCTCCCCGTAGCTTTCCTTTCTATTCTGGGGCACATCCGCTGCTGCTCAGCGCTGACTCCTGCCTCTGCACCCGAGGGTCATGCCGTGGGGTGCTGGGGATCGAACTGGGTCGGCTGCAGGCAAGGCTCGCACCTTCCTTACCTGCTGGCCCAGCAGTTCTGTCTGCGGGGACTGAGCCATCCTCGGAGGGCCGGGGGACACGCATGCAGAGCAGTGGGCGGCTGCCTCTGGCTTTCCCCGAGGCGAGGGTGTTCCAGAGCCTGCAGCTCTGATGCTAAGGTCGGGTGCTCCCCGTCGGTGCACAGTGCTCGGCGCCCGGGGTCTGACTTCCCACACCGGCCTCACCCCTGCGCCATATTACAAACCAGGAGCCAACTTCCTTATGGGGGGGACTTTGGGAATACCTCCCTGCTGATCGATCCCCTCCGGGTCGGGGAGGTGGGCTGTGGACCGTGGGAGCCGGCCCTGAGTGCCTTGAACAGGAAGGGAGCACTGGGAGGCGGGCAGCAGCGGCCTCCTGGCGCTGAGCGGAAGGGCCAGGGCAGCGGGTGCGGGGCCTTGTGGGGAGCCAGAGGGCAGAGCTCAGCTGAGCTGACGTGTGTCTGTCTGCCCTCGGGCCAGAGCGGGGCTGCCGTCTGGGCATGGCCCCAGGTGCAGGAGATCTCTCTAATGTCCATGAGGGGTCCCTGGGGGTCGGGGGGCCCTCTCTGTTCCCCACTTGCAAGCACAAAACTGACCCCGCGCTGTGCTTGGGAAACTCAGATGCCAAATTGTCTCGCAATTCTTTTTCCCCGTCTCTCCCTCTCTTCCCTGTGACCTTTCGGGTTCCGCAGCCAAACTGTACCGTGTCCACCCACTTCCGCTGACCTGTGTCCTCTCTCTCTGCCCAGCCAGTCCTGGGCGGTGCCGGCCGCTCCTCCCCGCTCCCTGGCGCCTTTGAGATGTCAGGTTGACATTTGTGTCTGAGAGTAATGATCTGTGCAAAGATGTTCCAGCGTAAAGCGAAAGTACAGTGTAAGGCAGGCGTGCTTGCCTGGCTGGCATTCCCTGGCACGTGGTAGGTGCCGGGGACCCGGGGCCAAGGAGTCCTCTGGTTTCCATACTGAGGGCAGCGGCTCGTGCGTTGCCCCCAGTAGACGGTCACGGAGATGGAGTCTCAGCTGCGTGGGGTGCTGGGCGCAGAATCTTGTCCGGGATTGATTTTTCTCAGGCCCCTCGCGGCCGGGCTCAGGGGACCCTTCCCTGAGCTCGCTGTGCTGTTGTCCCCGTTGTCCTGGACTGGAAACCTTTGCTCCTCCAGCCACGGGTACAGGAAGCAGCCGAGCAGAGAGTGGAACTGGGGCGTGGGGGGTGTGTGTGCTGGGTTCCCGCAGGAGGGAGGGTGCGCTGGAGGGGCAGGGACCCCCATCTGCTCGCTGAGCTTGGGAGACTCATCCAGTGTTATTGGCTTGTTTTTTTTTTCTCTGCCTCTGCGTGCGTGTGTGTACACGTGCGTGTGTGTATGTGTGCGTGTGTGTGTGTGTACACGTTCGTGTGTATGTGTGCGTGTGTGTACACGTGTGTCTGTATGTGTGCGTGTGTGTACACGTTCATGTGTGTGCACGTGCGTGTGTTTGTGTGTGCGTGTGTGTGCACGTGCGTGTGTGTGCGTGTGTACACGTGCGTCTATGTGTGCGTGTGTACACGTGTGTGTATGTGTGTGTACACGTGCGTGTGTGTATGTGTGTATGTGCGTGCGTGTGTATGTGTGCATGTGTGTGCACGTGCGTGTGTATGTGTGTGTACACGTGCGTCTGTATGTGTGCGTGCGTGTATGTGTACACGTTCGTGTGTATGTGTGTGCGTGCGTGTGTGTATGTGTGTGTACACGTGCGTGTGTGTATGTGTGTATGTGCGTGCGTGCATGTGTGTGTGTGTGTGTGTGTGTGTGTGTGTGAGGGCATGACTCAGCGGTATTGCCCCTCTAGGACCCATCCCCCAGACCGACAACATTAAACTGCAGGACTTAGAGATGTGGTTTGGGCCAGCGACCGTGTAGGGCTGAAGGTTTCTGGCTCACATCTCCTGCCCCCCCGCCCCCGCCCCCGCCAGGTCCAGCTACTCCATTACGGGGTCTCCCATGAGCACCAGCAGAGTCCATTTCTGAGCACAGACCCTGAGCAGTGTTGAGGTATTATTACTCCCCTACCCGTGTCACCCCACTCCCCCTCCAAGAAGAGAGGGGGGGGGTCTATGCAGACCAGCGTCTCGGCATGTCCAGACCCCACTGGACCGTCTCCGGGCGAGACCTGTCCCGAGGGCTGTGGGTCAGGACGGCCCTTCTTGGGGCAGGGCCTTGTCCACACCAGAAGTGAGTCAGAGCGGATCCCTCCCCTGGCCCGAGGTTGCAGCTGGGAGCACCCTGGGCTGGGCTACGTCTTGTCTCCGTGCACAAGTGTCGCCGTTGCAGCCGCTGGCGTCCTGGCCCTGCCATGTGTGTGTACACTGTGCAGGGGTGAGGTTGGGGTGCGGGGGGGTGGCGCGGGTGCCGGGGTGGAGACCGGTGTTAAAAACCGACTGCTGTAATGTCACCCCCACAAGAGAGGGAGCAACTTGGAAGCCAGGCACAGATGCGGCGGAAGCCTGAGATATTCAAATCCCGAGCCATCTCTTTCTCGCGGGGAGCTGCCGGGGCAGGGGTACGGCTGCGTGTTCCGAGACAGGATGCTGGAGAATGTACAATTATAGCAATTTGCTAACCAGCCCAGACCTTAATTAGCACAGGATCCTCATGCTCACTGTTGTATGTAAATTAAGACTTACACAAAAGGATTGTTTATGAGGACGGCTCTCCGAGACCTTCTGTCATGTATTTCAAGGAAACTCTTTAAAGAAAATATAACCGTAAACACTCTTAAATCACAGCTCGATTCAGAAGTGCTGAGAAGTTCTTTTTCTTCTTCGTCTTCGTCCTCTTCTTCTTCTTTTTCTTTTTTTTTTAAAAAAAAGAGCATCGGTATTTTTAACTTCTTTTGGCATTCTTACATCTCCTCCCAGCCCCCAAAGAGCCGTCCGTGTTCTGTGCAGTTTAGACTTTATTTGTGAATTAGATAAACCACCAGATTGTTCTTCTCCCAGCAAGGTCTAACATGTCCCGGAACTCGAATCTGATGCCAGAGAAGGCTTTTGCAAAAGGAGAAACGAGAGGTGGACTCGCTGCATCTCCCCACTGGCTCCTGGCCTCGGTTCCCGGGAAGCTGGGTGCTGTGTGGGTGGGGTGAGTCCCGTGTGGGCAGTCTGATCGTGGCCTTGCTTTGGAGTGTGTGGGCGTGACTGCTGTTTCCCTCGCGCGCTCTTCACATGCTCTCTCCAGCCTTTGTGCCGGACAAATCTCACCTTTTCCTTCCCACGTGTAGGGCATGAACATTTGGTCCCGGCTGTCCGCGGGGGTCCCTCCCCGCGTGGCCAGAGTTGCCTCTTGGATGGAGGACCCATCACTCTTGTCTATCTTGGGGCCGTACCAGGGGGTGCACTAGGGGACCACTGCAGGGGGAGCCCACTGACCGCCCGGGGCCAGGGACCAGACCTGGACTTCCAGTCCAGCCCAATGACTTGAGTTCTCTGACCCTTGACTGTTGTCCCGTGGGGCTGAGTTTGGAGAAGCTCCCGGTGGGGGTGGGAGTCAGCCCCTCACCCCAGGTGCCCCCAGCTTTTTTCTAGGCGCCTGAGGGAACCCAGCATACCGCAGAAAACCCCACCTCACCCCCTCTTGTTTCCCACCTTTTTTTGGGGGGGAGGTGCCACACCCAGCACCCAGCATTGTTCTGGGGTTACTCTTTAAAGTGCTTTTTAGGACCCTGTGCCCGGGATCGGCAGAGTGCAAGCCGGGCCCCTTAATTCCTGTCCCATCTCCCCCCAGCCTACCACCTCCTGCCTTTAATTAATTAATTAATTAATTTTTGGGTCATACCCGGCGATGCTCAGGGGTTACTCCTGGCCCTGCACTCAGGAATTACTCCTGGTAGTGCTCAGGGGACCCTATGGGATGCTGAGAATCTAACCCAGGTCGGCCGCGTGCAAGGCAAACGCCCTACCCGCTGCTGTGCTATCACTCCAGCCCCTTATTTATTTATTTATCTTGTTTTGCTTTTGGGGTCCCACCTGGCGATGCTCAGAGGTCACTCCTGGTTCTGCACTCAGGGATCACTCCTGCTGGTGCCCAGGGGACCCTATGGGATGCTGGGGATCGAACCCATGTCGGCCACTGCAAGGCAAACGCCCTCCCCGCTGTGCTATCCCTTCGGCCCAACCACCTCCTTCTGCCTTTA
The DNA here is from genome assembly GCF_027595985.1 of Sorex araneus. Taxonomy (NCBI): domain Eukaryota; kingdom Metazoa; phylum Chordata; class Mammalia; order Eulipotyphla; family Soricidae; genus Sorex; species Sorex araneus. The sequence goes on along the minus strand of NC_073306.1, from coordinate 130,703,664 downwards.
ATTTATTTTTTTTCTCTTTTAATATTTTCATCAAGTTTGTGCTTTCTGTTCCACACCCGCTGTGCTCCTCGGGGCTTACTCCTGACTGTCTCAGGGTCACTCCTGGGCGTGCTCCGGAGCCCTGGGGATTGAACCAAGGTTACCTGTGTGCAAGGCTCCTGCACACTTGCACATTGTGTTTCTTGTGTCGCCACACCCAGGGGTTAAGTCTCTGGACCTCCCACATGCAAAGCTTGGTTCAGTCTCTTGAGCTCTTTCCAGCCTCTGGGGTGTTTGTTTTGGGGCCCCACCCAGCAGTGCTCAGGGGTCACTCCTGGCAGGGTTCAGAGCACGCGGACTCTGGCACCATCTGTGGTGTTGGGGTTTGAACCTGGACCCGCCGTGTGCGAGGCCAGTGCCTTATTTCCCTAGCCCTTCTCTGTCCCGCAGTGGTTTTTCATATAATATGACCGTCACCGTCGTTGAGTTTTGATGATTTCATCACCCTGATACGAAATCCCACTGGCAGGCACTTTCCTGTCCCTTGACCCAGCCCCTGATAAGCCACTCATCTGCCACTGATCTGCGTGTCACTGGATCTGTTTGTTTTGGACATAACAAATGGAACCCTCCAGAATGTGAACTAATGATGCTCTCTGGGCTCCTCCCTGCTGTAGCCTGGGTCAGTTCTTCCTGTTCCGACCAAAGGTGGCTGTGTCCTGGTGAGGCCGCTCTCCCATGGGGGCTGTTCTGATATTTAAAAAAAAATTGTTATCTGGGACACACCCAGCAGTGCTCAGAGGTTGCTCTTGGCTCTGCACTCAGGAATCACTTCTGGTAGTGTCTAAGGGGACCATATGGGATGCTCAGGATCGAACCCGGCTCAGCTGCGCGCAAGGCAAGACCCTCCTGCGTGCTGTGCTCTCTCTCTCCTGCTCCTGTTCTGAGTAATCATGGGGACATTTGTATCTGAGTGTGTAGTTGCTTGTCGTCATTTCTCTTAGCTATAAGAGTGGACTTGTGGGGTCGTAGGGTAATGATGTTGAATTTTTTTTTTTTCTTTTTGGGTCACACCCGGCGATGCTCAGGGGTTACTCCTGGATCTGCACTCAGGAATGACTCCTGGCGGTGCTCAGGGGACCCTATGGGATGCTGGGAATTGAATCCGGGTCAGCTGCGTGCAAGGCAAACACCCTCCCCGCTATGCTACTGCTCCAGCCCCCTGATGTTGAATGTCTTTTGGGGACCAGGAGACGCAGACTTTCACATCCAGCTTCCCCAGCATCCACCGCTTTTTATTTTATTTGTCCATTGACTCTCATCCCTCTGTCTTTCCCTGCTTCCAGCGCCTGTTCCCGGTCTGCTGTTCAGAGCCCTATTTCTTAGCTCATATCCCCATGCTTCCCCCCCCCCCTCGTCCTGGCATCCTGCAACGCCTCCCTGCTCTCTCGCCCTGCTGCTTTTTTCTGGTGCAGGTTCCAGCACTCAGCACCCACTTCTAACAGGTGATGGGCCCCTCCGGTCATCCCGGACGCTGCCCCTGCCTTGTTCTTTTTTCTTTTTTCTTTTTGGGTCACACCCGGCATTGCACAGGGGTTACTCCTGGCTCTGCACTCAGGAATCACCCCTGGCGGTGCTCAGGGGACCCTATGGGATGCTGGGATTTGAATCTGGGTCGGCCGCGTGCAAGGCAAACGCCCTCCCCGCTGTGCTATCGCTCCAGCCCCCCCTGCCTGCCCCCACCGTCCTGTATTTGCTCCCGATCTCCCCAGCGGGCCATCGTCTCTCTAGCCCCGAGGTGTCGGAGCCGCTGCAGGCCTGGCCCGGCCTCGCTCCCCAGCGTCTCTTTCCTGGGCGCTCTCGCCCACGCGTGTAGCTGGGTGATTCACACGCTCCTTCCCAAGCTGGACTTGCGCTGAGTCACGATGCAGAGAACGGGCCGCCTCCGTGACCTTCCCTGCGTGGTGGCCAGGGGTGTCTCCGATGCCAGCTGTTGCGGGCTGGAGCGGCGGCACAGCGGGGAGGGCTCCTGCCTTGCACGCGGCTGACCTGGGTTCGATCCCCGGCACCCCATAGGGTCCCTCGAGCTGGGAAGGCGTGATTCCTGAGTGCAGAGCCAGGAGTGACCCCGTTGGGAACCCCCCAGACAAGCACCCTCCTCCAGACACCACATGTTGAAAACTGATTTGACATCTTGGTCTTGGGTCATGCCTGCGGTGTCCCCCACTCCCTCCTACCCCCAAGTCAGCACCTGCTTCTCCGTCGGGCTGAACATGGCCTGCTCTGTACCCGTGGGCTGGGGCAGGGGTCTAGCTCACTCTCCAAAATTCTGTTTTTTTGTGTGTGTGTTTTGACTTTTTTTTTTTCTTTTTGGGTCATACCTGGCATTGCACAGGGGTTACTCCTGGCTCATGCACTTAGGAATTACTCCTCGCAGTGGTCAGGGGACCCTATGGGATGCTGGGAATCAAACCCGGGTGGGCCACGTGCAAGGCAAATGCCCTACCCGCTGTGCTATCACTCCAGCCCTGTTTTGGCTTTTTGGGCCACACCCAGCGGTACTTAGGAGGGCTATTCCAGGCTTCCCACTCAGGGATCCCTCCTGGCGGTCTTGGGGAACTGTAGGGGCTGCCTGGGTTCGAATCCCTGGTTCTGTTCTGAGAAATGATCTCTGAGCACAGAGCCAGGAGTCAGTCCTGAGCTCAGTTTGTGGCCCAAGCAAGCAAGCAAACAAACAGAAAAACAAGCCTGTGCTTTTTCTAAACTTTCGGATCAGAATTCTACATCCTGCCCCGGCTAGCCCCTGTCCACCACCATCTTGCGCCCTTGCTCCATTCATTTCTGTTTCTACCACACAAAACACCCAGATTCTTGGGCTGTCTCTGACCCCAGGACCTTTGCTCATGCTGGCAGATACTCCCCTCTCTTTTTCCCTTCACCTCCATCTTGAGTTCCAGATTCCTAGTGACAGTGGCTCCCGGCTTTAGTGTTTGCTGCTGCTTTCCACCCCCTGCCAGGCCTGTTGCTGTCTGTGCTCTGTCTCTTCTCGTGCTCTGGATGCCCGAGCGAGTGACTTGGCGGCACTTCTCTCCCGGGTTCTGCATGAAAGCGACCTTTCAGCTCCGAGCACTGCTGGTTTCCTGTGTTACCCAGGACTGGAAACAATTACTGGGGCTTAAATGTCAGGCGGGCTTGCTCAGAAGCCTTCGCGCCGGTCTGTACCTCCAGGGACCAGGGACCCTGTTTATTTATTTACTTTGGTCTTGTTTGTTTTGGTTCGGGGCCATACCCAGTGGTGCTCAGGACCTGATCCTGGCTCTGTGCTCAGTGATCACTCCTAGTCGTGCTCAGGAGACCCAGTACCCTGTAACCCCATACTTTCTCTGCTGCCCCCTGGGGTCTATCTTGGGGTCGCACCTGGCTCACTCCCTAGTTCCCACTGTTCCGGGTGCCTCTGAAGATCGGCCTCCTCCCTCCCCCTTCTTCCAGGAAGGGCCTCGCTGCCCCTGGCCCTTATTTTCAGTTTCTTTCAGTGGCATCCCCTGTGGTGCCCGGGGCTTACTCCTGGTGGTCCTTTATGCACAGGGTAGGGGAGGGGTGGAGAGGGTAACCTGGGGCTAAGTGTGGGCGAGGCAGGCGCCTGTGAAAGCCCCTGTACTCGCTCTCTCTCTGGCCCTCTGATCCTCTCTCAGAGATCCCCCTTTGGGGGGCTGGAGCGATAGCGCAGCGGGGAGGGCGTTTGCCTTGCACGCGGACGACCTGGGTTCAATTCCCAGCATCCCATATGGTTCTCTGAGCACTGCCAGGAGTAATTCCTGAGTGCAGAGCCAGGAGTAACCCCTGAGCATCGCCAGGTGTGACCCAAAAAGCAAAAAAAAAAAAAAAAAAATCCCCCTTTGGGGCTGCACAGCGGGTAGGGTGTTTGCCTTACATGCGGATGGCCCGGGTTCGATTCCCAGCATCCCATATAGTCCCCTGAGCACCCAAAAAAGAGAAAATCCCCCCGTTTTGGGGGCGGGGTGCTATTGCTAGGAATTGAACCCAGGATCTCTTGCGGGCAAGGCAGGTACCCCCTGCCGAGCGCCAGCCCTTCTCTCTGATCCCTCTCCTTTCTGATTGCTCCTGTGCATGCTCTGGCTGGGTCCCGTCCTCTTGCCCTCCTGCTTTCACTTTCCAGGGGCTCCTCCTGCTTCTGTTTTGGGCTCAGGGCAGCCGCCCGGCCTGACCTGTCGCTCCGGTGTGTCCTGCTGGGTAGCCCATGGGGCCAGGGATGTACCAGCCTCCCTGTGCTCCTGAGTCATCTTTAGGCTCCTTCCAGAATGTTCCCCTTGGGAACAGCCCCCCCCCCCCCCCCATCCTTCTCCCCACACACACATTCCCAAGCCCGTCTTTGGATTCCTAAAGGCAGAATTCAGGGGGATGCTTTCTGGCCACTGTCCCTGCGTGTCCTTGGGTAAGGACACACACCTGTCATGCTAGGGAACGTGTCCCGCCTGCTAGCACTGAACTGGGTGCCTTGGGGTGGCACCAGGGATCAAACTCAGAGCTTGTGGGCGTGCAAGGCAGGCAGTATTTGGTGGGGGGGTTGTTGTGGGGAGGGTTGGGGGTTTCCAAGCTGTGCTCAAGGATTCACCCTCTACAGTTCAGCTGCCCGGTGATCACATGGTTTTAAAAATGTTCGTTATAGATGCCCCAGATTCGATCCTCACAATACCTGTAAGTCATGATTGTTGAATCACATAATTTTTTTCTTTCTGGGTCACACCCGACAGGGGTTACTCCTGGCTTTCCACTCAGGAATTACTCCTGGCAGTGCTTGGGGGACCATATAGGATGCTGGGAATTGAACCCGGGTCGAACACGTGCAAGGGAAACGCCCTCCCCACTGTGTGATCGCTCCAGCCCCCATAAAAATTATTTAAAGAAATGAAAATGAGCCAAAAAAAGCTCATTCAAGAGCCACAGAGATAGTGTAGCAGGGAAGGGAAGGCCCTTGCCTTGCGTGCAGCCAACCTGGGTTTGATCCCGGACACCCCGTATGATCGTCGGCACCTCTGGGAATAAGTCCTGAGCACTGTCTGGATACGGCCTCCAAATCCAAAAAAAAAAACACAAGCAAGTAAAACTACTAAGTTGCTTAAGGAAGAGGAATTCTCATAGCCCCACCTCCTAGAACCTGGTAGGACCCCCCCCCCCCACACACAACCCCCCTCTCAGCACCCCCGAGGCCGGACGCTGCCATCTTAGAGGTGCTGGCCAGCTGGAGAATGGTCCCTTGCAGGCAGTGCTGGTAAACCCTGCGACAGTGGCGGCTTTATCGGTGGGGGGGGCTTCACTGGGTGCCGGGGGTGCCTAGCTGGCGACGGGCCCAGGCACAGACGCAGGAAACGGTCATTATGCCAGGGCCCGGGGGTCGCTTGCCCGGCCTCCTGGCTGCTCTTGGCTGGAGCCAGACATGGCAGCTTCCTTCGTCTCCCCGCCGCAGCTTTTCTGTTTTCAAAAGAAATTTTGGCCTCCCACTTTGCTTAGGAAAGGCTGGGCTCCTCCTGGTGACCCCCAGACTCAGGGCGACAGCCCAAGGGTGAGGGTCAGGGATTATTTGGGTCATTCTAGCAATACCGGGTGGAGTGCTGGCTTCAGGGCCATGCCAGGTGGTGGTCTGGTGTCTCCCTCCCTCCCTCTCTTCCCCCTCCCTCCCTCCCTACCTCCTCCTCTTCCTCTCTCCCTCCCCACTTCTCTTTTGGTTTTGGGCCACACCTATAGATACTCAGGGGTTATTCCTGGCTTAGAACTCAGGAATTAACTCCTGCCAGGGCCTGGGGGACCATATGCCATAGGGGATGCCGGGGATCGAACCTGGGTTGGCCACGTGCAAGGCAAACACCCTGCCTGCCATACTGTTTCTCCAGCCCCTTGTTTGGGGCCTCTCGGGGCTGTCCTGGGATATGCTCAGAGCACCACAGAACTGAATTGACCTTGAACTCAAGTCCAGTTGCCTGCAGAGCCTGTGCCCCAGCCCCTGTGCTGTCTCTCTAAGCCCCCAAATTAGTGTTTTGTTTTTTTCCTCTTCCAAATTGAGGCCTGCTGAGCTGATTTTCTGCCAGGCTGGTGGTCTCCTGGCAGTGGCGGGGGGCAGGGCTAGTACCTTTGGATCCTGGTGCTGGCTGGACACTCTGGGGGACTAGACTCCTGAGGGACTTTTTGGGTCACACTCGGTCGGTGCTATTGGCTGTGGCTAGACTCTTGGGGGACTGATGTCCCGGCCGACAGCTCTGTAAATGCTTTTGAATCCTCACCCAAGAAAGATGGACTCAGAGAAGGAAAGAGTTTATTGGATTTATTCTTTTTTTTTTTCTTTCTTTTTGGGTCACACCCGGCGATGCACAGGGGTCACTCCTGGCTCTTCACTCAGGAATTACCCCTGGTGGTGCTCATGGGACCCTATGGGATGCTGGGATTCGAACCCGGGTTGGCTGCTTGCAAGGCAAACGCCCTACCCACTGTGCTATCGCTCCAGCCCCAGATTTATTCATTTTTATCATTTGTTTTTCAAATGGTAGAATTGTGGGGGCTGGAAAGAGGGTTCAGGACCTATGAGATGCTTTGCCTTGCATGTGGCCCAACCCTATTCAGTGCGTTTTACTGCAGATGGTCCCTGAACCCCGCCAGGAGAGGATACAATCGCTGCATGCTTGCAACCCACTCAGAGTACAGGAAGAAAATACGAGAAAGACTCTGTTCTCTCTCCGGGACACAGTGCTGATGGGGCGAGAGGTTTTGTTTTTGTGTTTGGGCCACACCCAGCAGTGCTCAGGGCTCACTCCTGCTGCTGTGGCTCAGGGGACCCTGTGTGGTGCCGGGATCAGACTCTGGGTTGGCTGTGTACTCTTTGGCAAGACAAACGCCGTCCTGCTGTGCTATTGCAACACCCTCCAGCTGGCCAGGATTTTATCCATCCCGCCTCCCACAAAATTAAAAACAAGTTGTGATGGAGTGGAACTTTCTAGGTCTTGAACTTCCCAGTGGAGAATCCCTACCGCTCATCCCTCTAGCATTGTTTCTTTTCTCTGCTTTTCTCTGCCTCCAAGAGTTCCCAAGGTCAGATTAATTTTTTCCGCCGGGGAAGAGTAACTTGCATGCAGATAAGCAGGGGAAATTCGGGTTCCTGTGAAGGGAGGTGCTTCTGGAGTGCATGTTCTCTCTCCTCCGTGTCTCTGGCTATGTAGATTTTGGGATTTGGGGTAATACCTGGCTGTGCTCAGAGCCTACTCCTGGCTCTGTGCCCAGGGGTCACTCCTGGCAGCGTTGAGGGGACCATCTGAGGTGCTGGGGATTGAACTTGGTTCTGCTGCTGGCAAGGCAAGTGCCCTTCCCCCTATACTATCTCTTTGGCCCCATCTCTCTCATTTTTATTTGTTTATTGGGTTTTTGGGCCATAGCTGGTGATGCTCAGGGGTCACTCCTGACTCTGTGCTCAGGAATTTCTCCTGATGATGCTCAGGGGACCATATGGGATGCCAGAGATTGAAACCAGCTCAGCTGAGTGCAAGGCAAACTGATTACCCGTTGTACTGTTATTGTGGCCCTTTCTTCTGTTTTTTTTTTTTTTTGGGTCACACCCGGCGATGCCCAGGGTTACTCCTGGCTCATGCACTCAGGAATTACTACTGGCAGTGCTTGGGGGACCATTTGGGATGCCGAGGATCAAACCCGGGCCAGCTGCATGCAAGGCAAATAAATGCCCTTCACGCTGTCCTCTGGCTCCGTCCCCTCTCTTCTGTTTTTGTTTTTATTTTTTAAATTAAATTTTTTTTTTCTTTTTGGGTCACACCTGGCAATGCTCAGGGGTCACTCCTGGCGCTGCACTCAGGAATTACCCCTGGTGGTGCTCAGGGGACCCTATGGGATGCTGGGAATCGAACCCGGGTTGGCCGTGTGCAAGGCAAACGCCCTCCCCGCTGTGCTATCGCTGCAGTCCCTCTCTTCTGTTTTTAAACAGAAGCCAGACAGGTGAGTTTCTGAGTGCGCTTTCTGCTCTTCAAATGCGGGTATCTCCTTGAGCATTTGAAAAATCTCCCTAGCGTTGGCCCCGCCAGGTGGAGGCATCGGGGCCTCCCGTGACTCAGGTCTGGTTCTGGGTTCTGGGTTCTGGGTTCTGGGACCGACTTCCTGTTTACCCGGCTCCCGTCTGGCCCCTTGCTTCAGTCCCACCATCCTGGCCTGGATTTGTCCTTGTCAGCTTCACCACCCGTCCAGGTGCTCCCTTCGCGCGCCCCCCAAGTCAAGGGACCGTCTTTCCAGCCAGGTTGTTACTGGGGGCTGTGGGTTCTGCGCGCTCTCTGCAGTTGGGGTGAGGCTGACAAGAACTTCTCTTCAAGCCTGGAGTCACCCCCAGCTGGCCGGGCGGCAGGTTGAGGTGCTGGGAGGCCCCAGGGGACTCGGTGCCTTCTGGGAAGAGCAGATGTTGTTTCTTTGGACTCGGGTCTGCCTGGGGGCACAGAGGGAAGAGGAACTTGGAAAAGACTCGGCTTTTTTTTTTTTCCTCTTTCCCTGCTCGAGGCAGGGTCTTGCTGGCCAGGGCCTGGCTGGCACCGCGTGTGCCAAGGCCAGCGTCAGCGTCACTGGGGAGGTGTTGGAAAGAGACCTTAGGCTTTGAAGGGGTGGGATGGGAAAAGAAGATTCAGACTGAAGAATTTGGTTAAGGGGACATCATGGGGGGGAGGCAGGCAGGCCCTCAGCTGAAGTTTTCCATGGACAAAAATCATTTCTTTTTCTTCCTTTCCTTTCTTTTTTTTTTCTTTTTGGGTCACACCCAGCAATGCACAGGGGTTCCTCCTGGCTTACTCAGGAATTACTCCCTGGTGGTGCTCCGGGGACCATATGGGATGCTGGGATTCGAACCCGGGTCGGCCATGTGCAAGGCAAACGCCCTCCCCGCTGTGCTATCGCTCCAGCCCCTCTTCCTCTCCTTTTCCCTCCCCTCTTAAAAAGATTTGGTGCTTCTGAAATAATAGCTCTCTTGAAGAGTCTGGAGAGCAGAGAACAGGGGTCTGTAGGGCCTTCCGCTTCTGGGGTCTCCACTCCCCCCTTCCCCTCCCCCCAGTGAGTGTTCAGTAATTGTGCTGAGTTGCTTTACCTAGATAGGAATCCAAGTCCTGACTTAATCCTCTACTTTTGGTGGTGGGGGAAGTGGGTCACTAGGAACAGGGAGACAAGGGTGGCCTGAGCACCCTGGGAAGGGGCTCCGGGCTCCTTCCCGGGCCCCCTGCGGTGCCAGGGAGAGAGTCCCACGGAGGGGGAGCACCAGCCCGCGCCGGTAGGCATCCGTGGGTGTTTGGGGGTCCCCCTTGGAGCCCCCCGCTGTGTGAAGGCCAGAGGAGGATGGGGATGAAGCCCGTGGCCTGGAGGGGGCCAGGCGCACTCGAACCCGTCCAGGGACAAGACGCTTTTGCGTCATTTTCAGCTGAAACAGCCACACACAGGGAAGAAACCTGCTCCCCAGGAGGGAGGGGTGGGGGGAGAGAGGAGGCTGCTCCAGGAGGGGTGTGGGGCCAAGGGGGCCCGAGGAGCCCACCCAGGGGGAAGGCTCGGCTGGTTGAGCAGTGACTCCCCCCCTCCCCAGCTGAAGGCGCTCTGCAGGGCAGGGCGGGCGGCAGCAGAAGGCGGGCAAGGGCCGAGCGGGCAGCGTGAGGCTGGCGAGAGCGCGTGTGTGCCAGGCCCCACGTAGGCGCTGGCGGCCGCCCTGGACTGTTCTCATGTTGGCAGATTCCCGGGACTCTGAGTCAGCGCCTCCCTCTCGGGCTCATGAGTGTCTGCCTCTCTGCCCTCCCTCCCCCTTCCCTCCCTCCCCTCCCTCCCCTCCCTCCCCTCCCTCCGGCTCCCTTCCCTCTCTCCCTCCCTCCAGCTCCCCTTCCCTCCCTCCCTCCAGCTCCCCTTCCCTCTTTCCCTCCCTCCCTCCCCCTTCCCTCTCTCCCCCTCCTTCTCCCCTCTCTTCCCTCCCTCCCCCCTCTCCCCTTCCCTCTCTCCCTCCCTCTCCCCTTCCCTCTCTTGCCCTCATTCTCCCCTCTCTCCCCTTCCTTCCCTCCCCTTGCCTCTCTCCCCTCCCTCCCTCTTCCCTTTCTCTCTTCCCTCCCTCTCCCCTTTCCTCTCCCTCTCTTCCCTCTTTCCTTCCCCTTTCATCTTTCCCCTCCTTCCCCCTTCCCTCTCTCCTCTCCCTCTCCCCTTCCCTGTCCCCTACCCTCTCTCCCCCTCCCTCCTTCCCTCTTTCCCCCTCCCTTTTTCTCTCTCCCCTTCCCTCTCTCTCTCCTCTCCCCCTCCCTCCTTCCCTCTTTCCCCCTCCCTTTTTCTCTCTCCCCTTCCCTCTCTCCCTCCTCTCCCCCTCCCTCTCTTCCTCTCTTCCCTTCCCTCTCTCCCCCTCCCTCTCTCTTTTCCCCTCCCTCCCTCTCCCCTCCCTCTTTCCTCTTCCTCTTCCTCTTCTCCCTTTCCCCCTCCCCCACCTGCCTCTCTCTCCCTCTCCCTCTCCCCCTCCTTTCTCCCTTCCTTTCCCCCCTCCCTGTTCACCCCCCCGCCCGCCCCAAGGAGCCCACGCTTGGTGGACAGGCAGATTCTCTGCTTTCTCTGAGACAGTGAGCACTGTGCAGGGTGGGGTTGCTAAAGCCCAGGTGGGCAGACCAGGGCCCCCGGCAGCATCCTTCCCCGGGGCTTCGCAGCGGCCACCGCCAGCCTCGGCGGTGCTCCCAGCCTCGGCGGTGCTCGGTGCCTCTAGCAACTGCTCTGGGCCTGGCTGCGACCCGCACACGCCTCTCAGGGTGGGGCGGTGGGCAGGGTCTCAGACTGGGGGCCCAGAGTGCCTCATCAGGTGGCCCCCTCCCCCAGGAAAGCAGCTGAGAGCGAGAGAGGGCGGCAGCGTGGCAGGAACTGGTGCTTCAGGAAGGTCCTTGGGCCCCCACAAAGCCAGAACCTGAGGCCCCACCCACCTCTAGCGCCGCTCACTAGGCTCTCCAGCCAGTGAGTGAGGAAGTGAGTCCCCTGACCCCTGTCCGTCTGTGTCTCTGCGTCCCGGCGCCCTGCGTGGAGGCTGCGCCTTCCCCTGGCCTCACTGCCCCCACCCTCCTGTGCTCCTGAAGCCCCCTCCCCTGTATCCCAGAGGGGGGTGTCCTTTTGATGGGCGGTAAGGGAATTAGAGGCAAGACCCGGAGGTTACTCCTCCCTGCAGTGCTCTGCGGAGGATTTATTTTCCTCTCACCCAGGTGCCTCTCGTGACGGCGCCCGCCCAGGTTGTGGGTGACCTCGCCTGCCTCTCAAGATCTCTTTGTCCCCTCCCCAGCATCCCGGAGGCTGCGGCTTTGTTTCTGAAATGGCCCGGGGAAAGCCTCCCCCCTCTCCGTGTCCCTGTGCTGGGGACGCCACGCCGAGTGCCCCTGGGACTGGCCGGTCCCCCTGGGTCTCCCTGGCGGCAGCTCGGCAGTGTCTCGTGCCCCCAGATGCGGGCGCAGGGACCTTGGCTGAGTGCTGCCCGCTGCGGGGGCGGGGGGCGGCGGGTCCGCCCTGCCCCCTCCTCGCTGCACAATTCCAGAATTTTGTCCAGGGCTTGGCCTTGGGCTTCCCAGGAGGGCTCAGGCCTTGCCCCTCTGCGCCTTGCGGGGGGAGGGGGAGGGGGAGGGGGAGGGGGCGTTCCTTCTGCTATTATTCTTCGGGTTGTTTCTGGGGTTACACTGATGGTGGCCATCGGCTTGGTTGGACCCTCCAGGGTGCCAGGGACCAGGCCTGGGCCAGGCAGACACTGTGCCGAGGGCTCCCTCCTGGCACCCTTGGACCCGGCCGCGGGGCGGGGGTGGGGGGGCCGCTGTGCTGTGCATGTGGATGATAGATGCGGAATTCATGTGCCCATCAGCCTCTTGTCCCCAGATTGAAGCAATTTCTGGGCTGCCCATCTGCCAGCTCACCTTTTACATATGAATGCGCAGTTTAATCACCACTTGTGCCTGATTGAGAGGCTGGTCCTGAGGAGAGAGGGAGAGTCTGTGTGTGTGTGTGTGTGTGTGTGTGTGTGTGTGTGTGTGTGTGTCTGGGGGAGGTGTGTAGGGGTGGGGTGTGTGTGTGTGGCAGGGTGCTTGTGTGGGGGTTGTGTGGCGAGGTGTGGGTGTGTTTCAGGGTATGTGCGTGTGTGCGCGCACGTGTGTGAGTGTGTGTGTGTGTGTGGATGTGGTGTGTGTGTGTGCAGGTGGGTGTGTGGCAGGATGTGGGTACGTGTGGTGTTCCTGTGTGGATGTGTGTGGGTATCTGGGTGAGGATGTGTGTGTGTGTGTGTGTATGGGAGGGTGTGGGTGTATGTGGGGTGGTAGTGGGGGGGTAGGGATGTGTGTGTGTGTGTGTGGGCGGGTGTGTGGGGTGGTGTGGGTGTATGTGTATGGGCGGGGTGTGTGTGTGGGGGGGCGGGTATGAGTGTGTGGGGTGGCTATGGGGGTGTGGATGTGTGTCTGTGTGTATGGCTGGGTGTATGTGTCTCTGTGTCTGTGTGGGTGGGTGTGGGTGTGGGGTGGCTATGGGGGTGTGTCTGTGTGTGTGTATGTGTGGGCGGGCGGGTGTGGGTGTGAGTCTGCGGCTGTGCGGCTGTGTGTCTATGTGTCTGTGTGTGTGTGGGCGGGCGGGTGTGGGGCTGTGTGTGTGTGTGTGTGTGTGTGTGTGTCTGTGTGGGTGTGTGGCAGGGGAGGATGGCGCAGGGTAATTGGAAATGATGATTTGGGAGGAGAGAGTGCGAGCCCCCTGCCCACGGCGAACCTTCCCAGCCTCACTCCAGCCTCACTCCAGCCGGCCCGAACCACCGCTGTGTCATTCACATCCGGTGACAGCCATGCTCCGCGCCTGAGCCTGCTCCCCGGTGACGGCCCCGAGCCAGAGCCAGGGGACGTCAAGGCAGCGGCCTCGGGGCGCCAGGAGGCGAGGGCTCCTTGCCCGGGGGCGGCCTCGCGAGCACCGGCCCGCCAGGCCCCAGCCCGCCTGCTCGGCCGGGCGGCCACTGTCTGCCCGTCTCCTCGGCTGCCTCCCCCTCCCCCGGGAGAGGCCGGGGACGATCCGGAAGCAGGAATGTCAGCCGTGCCCGAGCCGCCGCTCACTTAAGCCAGGCTGGCCGGGCGGCAGGGCTGTCTCCATGGCAGGTAAGTGGCCCTGCCCGGGCCTCCCCCGCCCCCGGCCCGGAGCCCCGGCACCCTGGCATCTCCCCAGCCGAGAGCCACCGGTCTGCTCGTTCCCACGCGGCCCTGGCCCTGCTCTGCGCCAGGGGCTCACACGCCCGGAGCCGCCGGGTGGACACAGGTTGGGGTCCTCGAGCCCCTGTGCTGCCGGCCACTGTCCTCTCGGGGCCCTGAGGCTTGGCTGTCTTTGTCCTTCTGGTGGGGGAGGGCGTGTGTGTGCATAGACGGGTGCAGGGGGGTGACCCCAGAAAGCGCCTGCTGCACCCTGGCTTCGTCCTGAGCTGCCCCGTCCTCTCCCCACCAGCCCCGCCCCCACGGGGCACCCCCTTCCTCTCCCCGCCAGCCCCACCCCCACGGGGCACCCCCTTCCCCCCTTCCGCTCCGGCCTGGACCAGGACACTCCAGGCCTTTGTTTCTTGCTGATGGAATTGCTGGCCAGGCCCGCCCAGGAGCCACTGTGTGTCGTGCCGGCTGCCTCCCCGGGCACACAGCGTGTGATCCTGCCTGACGGAGGCACGGAGAGAGCCCTGGCTGTGCCCGAGCCAGCACAGGCCTTGCTGGCGCTGGCCGGCCTTGAGTGTGATCGGGGCCGGCAGGTCACGGTGGGGAAGGTGGCCCTGGGCTGAGTCGGGCTGGCCTTTCCCTGTCCGGCCTGGGGGGTACGGGGTGAATGAACCGGCTCCTCTGAGACGAGCAGGCCCAGGCTGGCACGGGGGAGGGGGAGGAGGGAGGGGAGGACGGGGAGGAGGAGGCGGTGGCAGCGATGCCCTTGCCCTCTGCCAGGTCGGCTGTCGGTGCCATGTGGGTGAGCCTATTCCGACCTCCCAGGGGTGCCGTGACCCCCGCATTGCAGAAGCGGGGGGCCTCGAGAGCTGCAGTGGCTTCCTCAACGCCCCCATCACGGTTGCAGGAGCTGTGGTCCCCCACCCCCCGCCCGGCCCCCTGCTCCCCCTGGCCCGGCAGAGCCCTGAGTTCTGTGTAGACCACCCCAGCTCCCCGTTTGCACGCGTCTGTTCATTGTCTCTAGCCAGGCCCCGACTGGTCCCCCCTCCCCCCGCCTGTGTCCCTAGGCGTCTTGTCCCCAAGCTCCTTCTTCATCCTGGTGGCCCCCCAGCCTCGCCCTGGACATCATTAAGGAAATTTAACACCCAGGAAAACAGGCCCCAGGCCTGGGCCTCCTGGGGCGGCCGGCCTGGCCCTTCCCTCAGCTGCGGCTCTCAGCGCCCACCCCCCCCCCCCAGGGAATCATTCCCATGAGGGCGCGTCATTTCCGAGCTGGCCAGAGCCGTGACTCAGGCCCGGATGTGGGGGTGGCGAGGCTGGATGGAGGGCCGAGGTGCTGGGGGGCCCTTCACCCGCTGGGCTGTGTTTGTGGCCGGTTCCGGTGCCCCCACTTGGAGGTGTGTGTCTGGGGGAACGTCCAGGAGAGAAGTTCCTTATCAGGAAGACACATGCCCGCTCCGTTTGCCCCCTTACTCCCCCCAGTTCCCGGCCTCCTCAGCCTCACCCCGCACCTGCTGTTGGGGAAGAACAGTCAGAATGGAAGCGTAGGCTTGAGATCCAGGCCTTGCCAGGAACCTTTCCCCGGGCGGGCGGGGGGCCCCCCGGGAGAGTCCTGGGCGGGTGGGTGGGGGGCAGCTCCCAGCCCGGCCCCCCTCGAGGCCTGGAAGGACCCGACTGCAGGGGGAACAGTGACTCACATCACTGAGAGGCTGGGCCCAGCCAGGGTGACCCTTTGGAGGGCTTATTTCTGGGGGGGCTCACAGTGGGGCCCTGAACTCCCCCCCCCAGTAAACTTCCCCCAATATTCAGACTTCATCAGAAATGCCACCAGGATGGCTGCTGCTTCCTGCCCTCCTGCCAAGCAGTTTTCCTGAGTCATTGCTGGGCCCTTCTCTCCTCACTGCCGTTAACTCCTTCAGGACTGGGAGGGCCCAGGGAGGCAGAGGGTGAGTGTGTGTGTGTGTGTGTGTGTGTGTGTGTGTGTGTGAGTGTGTATGTGCGTATGTGCGTGCCCATGTGTGTATGGGGGGAGG
>NC_073306.1:130565786-130676207 GCF_027595985.1 Sorex araneus | reverse complement strand
TCTCTCTCTCTCTCTCTCCTCTCTCTCTCTCTCTCTCCTCTCTCTCTCTCTCCCTCTCTCTCTCTCCCTCTCTCTCTCTCTTCTCTCTCTCTCTCTCTCCTCTCTCCTCTCTCTCCTCTCTCTCTCTCTCTCTCCTCTCTCTCTCTCTCTCTCTCTCCTCTCTCTCTCTCTCTCTCTCCTCCTCTCTCTCCTCTCTCTCTCTCTCTCTCTCTCTCTCTCTCTCTCTCTCTCTCTCTCTCTCTCTCTCTCTCTCTCTCTCCCCGTCCTTCTGGCATTTTATTGCAGCGTCAGATTGCTTGGTACCCTGCCATAGATGAGATGCATGAATGTCTAGCCACAAGTGACAGTAAGGCTGAGCTGACAGATACCATAATCCTCAGTGCTCGGGACCCCCAGAGTTCTTTTTTTTTTTTTGTGGGTGGGAATAGGGGGCTCATTAATGATGGAAAAAGGTAAAGGATTTATAAAGAATGGGTGAAATCCTCCCTCATTTGTCTGCAATGGCTTTACTTATAGCTTTGACCGGAGTTGGCCAGGAAGCGGGTTCACTCCCCTCATCCTGGGTACAGAGGCTTGCAAAGGCCGGCCTGAGCCGGCTGTGCTGGGTCCCTGCCTTACTGCAGACACAGGTTCTCTGTTGGGCGGGGACAGGGATTGGACAGATGTGACAGTTGAGGGGACAGAAGGATTGCCAGCTTCTCCCTGGGGTCAGGCTTGATCAGCCCTGTGTCCTTGGTCAGGACTGGAGCGAGGGTCGCCTGGACGACAAGCCCCACCCTCTCTGCCATGGCCCGGCAGGAAAGCCAGTGCTGGCTGGCCGTCCCAGGGCTGAGACACTTGAAGTCCTTCCCTGGTAGCCAGTGAAGAGAACAAAAGCCCGAGCCTGGCCCGGCTTCCTTCCTGTCTGTCAAAGCTAACGAGGCCCCATGTCCTGAGGAGTTGGAGTTTGTCCTCTCACCCATCTCCATCCCCAACACAGACAGATAGGCAGGCAGGCAGGCAGACACACACACACACACACACACACACGCAGGCAGAGACACACACACACACACACGCAGGCAGACACACACACACACACACACACACACACACACACCCTTCTCTGGTTTATGCAGATCAGTGTGTCAAAGCACAGCCTTGTGAGACCGATGCAACTCAGGACTTGTGTTTGTCAATAAAGTTTTATTGACACAGCTGCATGCATGCATGCATTCATTCATTCATTCATTTGTGTATTGTGTGTGTGTTGCTTTTACTCTACCCTGGTAGGAATTGCATTGATGCATTAGGGACTTTCAAACCTTCAAGTTGCTATCTTTATAGATCCCCCCCATAGAAAGAGTTGACTAGTTCCTGGGGTCCACCAGGTTTCCTGGCAGCCAGTGAACATGCCAGTCTGTTTTCCAGTTAGGCCAGACTGTGGGAAAAGGCAGGAAAATGAGAGCGTGTGCTCTTTTAACCTGCAATTATCCTGTAACAACACAGCTTGCAACCTGTTTGCCTTCCTAGCAGGCTGGTAACACACCTTGTCGTGTGGGGGAGAAAATCATAAAGTCATAGCTCATTTTACCGGGCATGTCTTGCTTTCCTATTTGGACCGTTCCATATTAGCTACCAGATGAGTTTTATTGGGTAGGAAACACAAGCTGTAAATAACGCAGGTAACTAATAGACAAGATCATCAGGCATCTAATTCTCTGCTGCTTTAGGAGAGGGTGAAGTCTAGTGTGAGTGTGTGTGTGTGTGTGTGTGTGTGTGTGTGTGTGTTTTGCATCTGTCTGCACGTCTTACCCGTGCCTGACGCAGGTTCAAGCCCCAGCATCCTAGATGGTGCCTCCCCTTCCTCCCAGGAGGGGTAATTCCTGACTGCAGAGTCAGGAATGTCCTAAACATCGCTGGGTATGAAAAAGCCAAAAAGAAAAAAAAAGATGAAAGAAATCTATCTGCAATGCACATTAACTACATAGAAACTAAAGTGGACAGAGACCCCCGTTCCTAGTATCCACCCCACCTACGCAGACTCTAGCCTGTGTATCAGCCATGAGGGAGGGAACTGGAATGTTTAATCGATGGACACATCGGGGTGTGTCACGCTGCACCATGAGCCTGATTCATGGTCGGCGCTGCGGTGAGTTGTTTCCTGGGCTTTTCTGCTGGGTCATCAGGGCCCAGAGTCAGTTGGGTCATTTCCCCAAGGTCACATTGTTCCCAGGTTGTCGTTGATTTTTTTTCACCAGGTTTATTCCAGGTTCATTCGTTTCTCTTTTTCTTTCTTTTTCTTGTGGGGCCAGGCTTGGCTGTGCTCAGGGCTCTGGCTCTGCTCAGGGGTCACTCCTGGAGCCCCTCTGTGGTGTTGAGGGTCACCAGTGGAGGTCAGCCATGTCAAGGCCAATGCCTTAACCCTTGCTGGGCAGTCTCTCTGACCCCTTCTGTTGGGGAAGGGTGGGATTTGGGCCGTAGTCTGTGATCAGCTCCAGGCTCAGTACTTGGGAATCACTCCCAGTGGTACTCGGGAGACCATATAATACGGGTAATATTGCTCAGGTAATAATGGGCTAGAGCGATAGCACAGTGGGTAGGGCATTTGCCTTGCACGTAGCCGACCGGGGTTCTATTCTTCCGCCCCTCTTGGAGAGCTCAGGAAGCTCCCGAGAGTATCCTGCCTGCACGGCAGAGCCTGGCAGGCTACCCGGGGCGTATTCAATATTCCAAAAAATCAGTAACAAGTCTCACAATGGAGATGTTACTGGTGTCCGCTCTAGCAAATGGATGAACAACAGGACAACAATGCTACAGTGCTAATATTGCTCAGAACTCTTGTGGGCATAATGTGTATGGCCCATTGAACCATCTTCATGGCCCTTGTAAGCAGCATTTTGTACTAGTTTCTGACAGAGTTTTATTAATGAGTTTCTACTGGTGATTTTTTATGTTTGGCATGTGACTTTGTTGAGTCTAATAGATCATGAGGGACATATTTCTCCCCTTGAAAGAAGCTGCGCTCCTATAAATTGGCCACTCTTCACATTTTTTCTGCCATTACTGGTTCTGAATAAATGTTGTGATTACATATATGTGAGTTCTTAACTAAGAATTAAGGCCTTAGGAAGCCTTTTTTTTTGGGAGGGTGGGACGGGGGTGGGGCTAGGTTTAGGCCACTTGTGGCAGTACTCAGGGGGCCATTTGAGGTGCTGGGGATCAGACTTGTTTTGGCTTCATGCCAGGCAAGTGACTTACCTCCTGTACTGTTACTCTGACCCTGGGAAACCTCCTGTGGGTTCATAAGTACTTTGTGCATTAGGGAAAATCTTTAAAAAATGAATGACTTCTTTTTTTTTTTTTTTTTTTGTGGCGAACGCGTTTGACTCCACTTAACTGCCAGCTGTTACTGAATCGCTGGGTTCATTGTTGGCTTTTGGACATTCAGACTTTTATATGTTGGGCTCTTCACCATATCGGAAATTTTAATAACGGTGGGAGTGGTGTGAAATATACACAGCATGTCATCCTACTTCAATTCTCCCAGACACTGTACTGTGAAATTAGGCACTTTTTTCACTCCCATTTTACAGATGAGAAAATCAAAGCGGATAGGTTGAGACTTCCCCGGGGCCCCATAGCGGGAAGAGCTGATATTTGAACCCCAAATCAAGGCCTGGTATCAGCTAAGATGCTGTCCTGCTACCGCTGAGCTGCCAGCGTTTCAACCCCTGACCTCTTAGAGTGGGGGGAAGAGAATCTGCTGATCCCTGAGGCCCCAGACCCAGGATGGTTTTGTTGGGAATGTGTG
Source organism: Sorex araneus (assembly GCF_027595985.1). Taxonomy (NCBI): domain Eukaryota; kingdom Metazoa; phylum Chordata; class Mammalia; order Eulipotyphla; family Soricidae; genus Sorex; species Sorex araneus. The sequence goes on along the minus strand of NC_073306.1, from coordinate 130,672,414 downwards.
AAATGCTGTGATTTTCTCTTGTTGTCACTGATGTGTTTGTTCAACTTCCTTTTGAGAATGCACCTTTGTTTTGAAACCAAACCTGTCTCTCTTGCCTACATTCCAGTCAGAGCTAAGACATGGTCCGTTTTACTATATGAAGCAGCCACTCACCACAGACCCTGTTGATGTTGTACCGCAGGATGGACGGAATGATTTCTACTGCTGGGTTTGTCACCGGGAAGGCCAAGTCCTTTGCTGTGAGCTCTGTCCCCGGGTTTATCACGCTAAGTGTCTGAGACTGACTTCGGAACCAGAGGGGGACTGGTTTTGTCCTGAGTGTGAGGTTAGTTCCCCGTGATTGAATGCATTGTCTGCCTCATCTCCTCTCCTCTCTCTTCCTTCCATCTTCTTTCGAAATTTTCAAACCATCCGGGATGCAGCCGTTGCCCCCTTTTTATCCTTCGGACGGATGGACATCGCTGGGCCTCGGCGTGTTGCTCTTCGGCAGACCATGGCAACGAGGACCGTTGGACATACGTCATGCGTCAGTCTGTGACCTCAGCCGGCTCCCAAGTCTCCTGTAGCGGCTGTTTCAGGAGTCAGCTCTCGCTGTGCCACCCGTGTCGCTTGTCTCAGAAAGATGGATCTTTTGGTTTCCCTTCTCCTGGATGTTGCCTCTGCTCTGTCTTTGGGCCGCACACCCGAGCCACGCCTGGAAGACCCATTTCGGATGTAACACCTCACGGGTGCCCGTCCCGTGCTCCGTACTCCAAGCGTTTCTCAAGTTTCTCAGGTCTCTCTGAGCAGTTGGGGATCCAAGATGATCCAAAAATTGAGGCACAGTCACGTTTTCTTTTTTCTTTTTCTTTTTCTTTTTTTTTTTTTGCTTTTTGGGTCAGACCCGGTGATGCACAGGGGTCACTCCTGGCTCTGCACTCAGGAATTACCCCGGTGGTGCTCAGGGGACCATATGGGATGCTGGGAATTGAACCTGGGTCGGTCGCATGCAAGGCAAATGCCCTACCCGCTATGCTATCACTCTTTTCTTTTCTTTTTTTTTTTTTTAATTAAAAGGAGAAAAATACGAAAATGGCAGCGAAGTCTCTGTACAGCGTGCTAGGAGCAGAGTTCTACAGGAAGGGAAAGGAAGATGTGTGTTGAGGCGGAAGATGTTTGCCCTTGAAATGCAGAGGTAGGGGGAGGCCACTGGAATGTTCGAGAAGGCCCAGAAAGGGGAAGAGATCTGACAGTTACTGGAAAAAGCTGCCACTCGGATTCAAAGAGAGACTGATTAGGCCTCAGAGGAGGAAGCACTGTAGATACCTTAGTGGGGAAAAACCTAGGCCACCGGCCAGCATCTGTGGTTCAGTTGTGTGTATTCGGGGAAGAAGGAACCAGGCATCAGACCAACATGGAGGTCTTTTTTTCTTTTTTTTTTCTTTTTGTGTCGCACCCGCCAATGCACAAGCTCTGACTTGTGGAATTCCTGGTTCTGCACTCAGGAATCACTCCTAGCAGTGCTGGGGGACCCTGTGGGATGCTGGGAATCGAACCTGGGTTGGCCGCGTGCAAGGCAAATGCCCTCCCCGCTGTGCTATCGCTCCAGCCCCATGGATGTCTTTTTTGTTTGTTTTTGGACCACACCTGGTGGTGCTCAGGGTTTACTTCTGACTCTGAGTCTGTTTTGGGGGACCATATGCAATGCCAGGGATTGAATCCTTATTGGCGGCATACAAGGCACTCCCCCTACCCACTGTACTGTCACTCCAGCCCCAACATTGATGTCTTTTTTAAATTTTTTTTTTTTTTGCAACTGATGATAAATTCCAGAGCCTAAACTTTGCCCAGAGATGGCCCTTTAATTTGGAATCTAACCTTCTCTGCCGTGGGCACTGGAAACTTCTTTTGTTTCTTCCTGCCTTGACCGTTTCCCAGTTGCGTATTAACACTGCAGAATGAAGGGGCTCAGAGAGAGGATGCTTTTTCTCCAAGGAGCAAAAGCCAGGCCAGTGGGCTGCAGCCCTAGGATTTATGGCCAACTCAAGGGGCTCGAACCCGAGGCCAGCCAGGGCAGCGTCTCTCAGAACCGAGCTCTTCCCTTCTTGCTGCTGAGAGCAGACAGTGGCTCTTGTGGGAGTTTTATCACCCCGGGCCTCACGCACCAGGATCGCGGCCTCTTTCCCCGGCTGCTGTGACCGGAAGTGCCGACTTGACGCTTTCTGGGAACCAGGCGTTGCCGGCATAGACAAGAGATGAACGACAGTTTGAGCAGGAAGTGCCCAAGTTCACCCTGGAGAGTCCCCCGGAAACGCATTCCTCACAGCGTGGCAAGACCAGCCGCGTGGGCCGATGGAGAGTGGCACCTTCCAGGGTTCAGCTCCTGCGTGACGCTGCTGTTTCTGTCGCTCTTTCGCTCCCTGTCAGCATCTGAAAGTTCCTCTGGGAGGGTCCTTGGCCAGGATGGAAGCTTGTGTCCAGAAGAAGGGCAGAAGGCTCTTCTCCCTCGGTCCTCCCTGCAGATGGTTACAGACCACGTCCTGATGTCATTCAAGAATTCTGCTGCTCAGAAAGATTCAGGGCTGCTGATCTGGACACCGAGGTCACAGAGCGGAGCCTGGCCGGAGGCGTTTCCCTGGGTCGCTCAGCTGCTGAGAATGTCCCTGGGAAAGTGACATTGCTTGCCCGTGGAGACCAGACGGCTCGATGATTCTCCTTGCAGAGGCTTGCAGAATGTCCTCGGTTGGAGCCACATCTGTGGTGACAGAGGATGAAGTCATCGTTATTATTGGCCTGCTGTCATCCTTCGGATTCTTTCTGCAGGGAAGACTGTCCTTCTGCCGGTGATGTCATTGAATTCAGGCCCTGTCAGTCCCTGAGAGATGGCCCAGGACTGTAAGAGGATCAAGTGAAGCGACTGACAGGGATCTTTCCTTTCCGGTCCCATTCTTGAAACTCAAGGTCATTACAATGAGAACATTGCAAATCCCTTTGCCACCTGCGATTTTCTCAGCTTATGTCCTCGTCCCGAGCTGCCACCGATTCCTACTCAGGGAATTGATGGTTCAGGGGGGTTTTATCGATTATTGATTCTGATTGGCACCGAGCCCCCGTGCATGCTGGTCAAGCAGATGCAGATTGGCAGCCCACATAGATGGGCATTAATTTTGACGTGCTGACATACTGGAAAATCAGGAGGGAAAGGAACTAGGTTCCCTGCCGGTCACTCTGTCTTTCCTAACTGGCCGTCTCTGTGGTTTTGATTTGTAGAAGATCACGGTGGCAGAATGCATCGAGACCCAGAGCAAGGCCATGACGATGCTCACCATCGAACAGCTGTCCTACCTGCTCAAGTTCGCCATCCAGAAAATGAAGCAGCCGGGGGTAAGAACCGACTTCCCGTTGGTGCTCGTGACCGTGGGCAGAGCGGCCCCGTGGGTGGTGCTCTTAACATTCTTGTTCCTTGTAACCTTAGCTTTTCCAGACACCCGCGTTTACCGTGTGGGCCTTCTTGGGTGCCAGAATTCAAGTTTCTGTCAGTTAAACACAAGGTACCATGGCATGCAGGTAATTCTGTCTAGCCAGCGCTCCGTGTCTCACAGGAGCCCGGTTGAGAGGGAACCCGGGGCAGGAAGTCGGCGGGGATTGGAAGTCGTGGTGGGTCACAGAGAGGAGCGAGGCGTGCGTCCCGTGGCCACTCGGGGGAATTCGTAAAATTCCATTGCAGTGAGAGAAGCGAGCACGGCCCAGTTTATTTATAACTAGTCTGATGATGAAACGTTCAGGCTTTCAAGCAGAACCCAACAGTGTGGTTCCCATCAAGGGCGAGACGGGAGTTGGGGCTTTGGCTTCTGAAGTGGGAGGGACGGACGGGGCCTCTGCCTGGCCCGCCTGAGGGAACGTGTGGTGTGAGAGCGTCGAACGGCCCCTGCCAGCCGCCAAGTGCTGTACGTCACCGTGGTTCGCTTCCCACTTCGAATATCACAGTCGTGGCGGTTGGAAGGTTCTGGTGACAGTTTTCAGGAGATTGGCAGGAAAATAGATTGTTTCTAAAAATACGTTATGTCAATAGTCAACATATCATGACATTCTCCTCCGGAGGAATGTAAAGATGAGATCCCTTTTCTGGTGGGCACTGTCTGTGCCAGGAACGCGTTTTTTTGTGAAGCTGCCGTTCTCTTTCTGAGTCAGAGGAGTGTATGGAAATGTGAAACGCGGGGCTTGGAGGAGCCACTGCAGTTTGAATTTCTTTTAAAAATAAAAAAGGCAACATGCCTCACTTGGGAGATTATGCTCTGAAATGTGACACCGTGATGAAAGATTCATTGCCCGCTGGTTGGGCACTGCTGAGTTGGGAGAGTTGGTCTCGCCAGATCTCGGCCCGGGGAAAACCAAAGGGGATGGCTTTGGTTTGGCGAGAGGAGAAAAGTTTGGCTTTTTTCTAAAATACCGGACCCTTTTGATGTCGAGTGACAAGGAATTGGTTCCTGCTTTGCCTAGACCCAGTGCCGTTTGCTGAAGAAGACGGTTTTCCAAAAGAATATTCGCGTGTAGTTTTGCCAGTTCAGTGAGATCATAAAACAGAAAGTCGGAGGTGTTAATTTCTCACATCAGTTGTTTGAGATCAAATCAGCCAGTGTGGAAGTGGAAAGTTGCTGATTTGTTTCTCTCTCTCTCCCATTTGAAAACTTCCAATGACTACCTTTTAGCTCTGGAGAGCAGAGAGCTTAGTGGCCTGCCTGTGGGAAGCCGTTCTGATGCTTGAGTGGAATAGAATTCAGTGTTTCAAATGAGGTTTTTTTAGATTTAGTGATGAATACTGCCCCATCCCCCATCCAGGCCTGCCGCTTGGGCTGATTCAGAAGTAGTTGGCCAACGTGTACACTGTGTTGAAGATAATTTGGTTTCTCTCGGGAGAAAAAGAACTGGACTCTGAATTTTCCTTCCCCGTGTGAAATGTCTGTCGGGACCCGGGGACTTGACTGAGTGTGTGATGGGTACTCTCTCGGTCGGCTCCCATCCTCGACATGTGCAGCGGGTAGATTCAGGTCTGAGGTAACCCATGCTGTGTATTCCCGTCCATCTTCCCGAGAGGTTGCGGACTCGTCCCTTAGATGTGTGTTGAGAGCAGAGCAGACCAGGAGAGGACAGCACCCGTGGGCCCCGGGGAGTGGGCGAGCAGGCGGCACCCGAAGGTGAACCAGTGTGCAGTTCTTCCGGGTCGTTCTTTGGGGCAGCCTTGCATATGGTGTCAGAGGAGACGTCTCTGTTGGTGACCGGCCTTTCATAGCACTGGCCGGCCTGTGTCAGCGTGGGTCTCTCTGCTTTCTTTTATAGACGGATGCGTTCCAGAAGCCTGTTCCATTGGAACAACATCCCGACTACGCGGAATATATCTTCCATCCCATGGATCTTTGCACATTGGAAAAGGTTGGCTTCCTTCACAGGACCTCCTGGCTGCTGAGATGACTTTAACAGTTTTGCCTCTGGTGCCGTCCGCTTTCTCCAGCTACAGGGCTGCGCTGTGTGACCTGGCTGCATTTTAGACCCTTTAATGCCCCCTTCGTGTGTGTGTGTGTGTGTGTGTGTGTGTGTGTTAGGGGGTGGGGCATCAAAGCCAGGGCATGTGCAAGGTAGGCGATGTTCTACCACAAAGCACATCCTAGTCACTGATTCAAGAACTCTTTTTTTTTTTTTTTTCCCCTTGGTGTGTCGAGTGTTTTGATTTGGGGCCACCTCTGGTGGCACTTGAGGTCTGTGCAGGGCCGGGAATCCATCCCGTGTGTCCTGCGTGCAAAATGTGCGCTCCCTTGCTGGGCTGTTTCTTCTTCTGCTCTGATGGAAAAACTCTTGATTCCGTCGCTCCATCTCTAAGCATTCTTCCAAGCTCTGCAGTGGAGTGTTGAAATTCACTGATTAGCTCCAAACAGTCCCTCTGCCAGGGATTCTAGCTTTTAACCTGGAAACGGCACAGCTTCTAAGCAGCGGTGATTTGACTGATAGGAGTCTTCCTGCCTCTTCTCTTTCAGAGGTGCTAATGAGAGCAGCGGGAGGGGAGAAGAGAAAATTAAGTGTCTGGGAAACCTCCAGATTGGCAATAAAGAGGTGGTGGCTTAGAAGTGGACTTATGATATCCATAAGGATAGTTCTTTAAATCCTGAAGGTGTTTTTAAAAGTTCACAGTAAAATACCGTGCTGAAAATTATACTTGTAGCACTTTTTTTTTTTTTATTGAACCACTGTGAGATAGACCCTTGCAGAGGTGTTCGTGATTAGGTTTTAATCGTACAGTGTCCCAGCACCCATCCTACTATCAGTGCACATTTCCCGGCACCAGAGTCCCCAGTTTCCCTCCCAGCGCCCCCCACCTCCTACCCCCCAGCCTGTCTCTATGGCAGGTGCTTTTCTTCTCTGTCTCTGTCTCTCTCTCTATCTCTGTCTCTTTGTCTCTCTCTCCTTTTGGGCATTGTGGTTTGCAGTACTGATACCGAAAGGTTATCGGGAATATCCCCTGACCTACTTGGACACTCAAGTAGGTCCATTCCCGCTGGTCTAAAGCGTTGAGATTTGCAACGCTTTAGATCCTATGCATCATTCTGGTGCTTTCGAACTACTGTCCCTTGCGTGTGCCTGGAGAAACACACGGGTGAAAAGACGTGCCTTCCTGCTGCCCGCACATCATGGTGTCCTCTAATAGCAAATCCAGGTGCTTCGGAAAACTCACGCCCTCGTGATGTTCCAACAGGAAGGCATTGTAAAGAGAGAGGCGGCATCCTAGCTTTATAAATGGGTAGCTTGGGATTCGCGTGAGTCCCGGCATGTCACTAGCCCTCAGTTTCCCTCTCCGGAGGAGACTGACGATGATAAATGAGTTCTTCATTGAGTTCTCGGTCCCGCAGTGTGTACCCTTAGCAGTAGAGCCGTGAGATACTCGGGCTCGTTGGAGGAAGCCGCTCGCTAACCGGCCGCACAAGAGAGAATTCAAGTTAGCGTCAGGGATTTAATGACCACGTTCTCAGAGAGGTATAGATCTTAAAGACAGTCGCGTCCTGGGAAATGAGGACACGTATTAATTAATCTGGCAAATGTCCGCGGTGCAAATTACGCCGATGCAGGTGTCGCTGGCTGGGGCTTGTGTGGACGCGGTGGTGATGGTGCTTTCGTGGCTCTTTCTTCCCCAGAACGCTAAAAAGAAAATGTACGGCTGCACGGAAGCCTTCCTGGCGGACGCCAAATGGATCTTGCACAACTGCATCATTTACAACGGGGGTGAGTGACCGCAGGGTGCCTGCCCAGACAGCTGGCTCTGTCTGGGTCTGGCCTGCTCTCACCCCGTCCTACGGAACCCGCTCCGGGGCTGGTACCCAAGAAAACTCACAGCGACTGCTTGGTATGGAAGGTCGGAGCGGCCGTACCAAGTGGCTGGTGGCTGGTGGATGTTGCTGCCTGTTCTTATTAAAACTTAAAAAAACAACAACACGTACTTCTGGCAGCTTCTCGATCATCCCGGCGATGCTCAGGGCTGACTCCCAACTCAAAACAGAGCGCAGGGGATTGACTCTCGGGGTTGGCCACGTTCAAGCAGGAGCTTTATCTCCGGTATTATCTCTCTATTTATTTTGGATTTGGGGCTACACCCGACAGTGTGCAGGACTTCCTCCTGGCTCTGTCCACAGGGGTCACTCTAGGGGTGCTCAGGTAATCCTTAGGCCAGTGTGGGGCTGCCACCAGCCATATGCAAGGCAAGAACCTTATTACCTGGGCTATCTCTTCAACCTCGATACCTGTGCCTTTAACATTTCTTTCTTTTCTTGGTCTTTTTATTTTATTTTATTTTTTTTGTGGGGGTAAGGGGTGCAGAACCCAGCAGTTCTCAGGGCTTACTCCTGGCTCTGTGCTCAGAGGTCACTCCTGGTGGGTTCAAAGGACCCTATGAGGTGCTGGGGATGAACCCGGTTGGCCACAGACAAGGCAGATGCCCTTCCTGCTGTACCACCGCTCTGGCTCCTGATCCTTGGACAATTCTTGTCCTGGTTTTCCTTGCCCCTTCCCTTTATTGTTGTTACCTGCCGTTGAAAGGACCGGGGATCCCACACTTGCTTTGTGCCAGAGTGGCACCAGGGGGCCCAGACAGCAGTCCCACGGCCCCGTGACCTCGGAGATATCCACCACGGACCTGTCCACGGGCCTGATACTGGTGGAGAAACAATTCAGTGAAGAGTTTATCCATCTCTTCTATTTCTTTGACATACGAGCAATGGGGCTGGAGTCCTAGCACAGCGGGTAGGCCGTTTGCCTTGCACACGGCCGACCCAGGTTCGATTCCTCCATCCCTCTTGGAGAGCCCAGAAGCTACCGAGAGTATCCCGCCCGAGTGGCAGTGCCTGGCAAGCTATCCGTGGTGTATTCGATATGCCAAAAACAGTAACAAGTCTCACTATGGAGACGCTACTGGTGCCCGCTCAAGCAAATTGATGAACAACGGGATGATGGTGCTACGTGCTACGAGCACATAGCCCCCAAATAGGATCCAGAATATTTCTGTCACCTCTGTTCTATTTCCACTTGCCTCTTTTCAGTAACTCTATACCCCCAAAAGGAAATTTTCTGTCACCATAGATTAATTTTGCATTTTCTAGGATGTATCAATTCTTAACTTTTCTGGCTAGTGTCACACAATGTGATTTTTTTTTTTTGATTCATGCATATTGGTATTTAGGTATTCATTTATGGTATTCATTTACATTGGTTATTCATTTCTTTTTTGTTATGGAGTCATGTTTTATTCCATCAACAGTTTGTCCACTAGCCTTGCTGATGATGGTTATTTGGCTTAATTTTAAGTGCTTGGCTGTTAAGAATAAAGGCGGTGTGAGTGTCCACGTGTAAGTTTTTGTTAGACATGTTTTCCTTTTTCCTGCTTGCGTACCTAGGAATGGTAATGCTGGATCATTGAAGGTTTATGGTTAATTTGAAAAGAAATTGTACCTGATTTGCAAAAACTGTTTCTCGGGAGCTGGAGCGATAGCACAACGGGGAGGGTGTTTGCCTTGCACGTAGCCGACCTGGGTTCGATCCCCAGCATCCCATATGGTCCCCTGAGCACTGCCAGGAGTGATTCCTGAGTGCAGAGCCAGGAGTAACCCCTGAGCATCGATGGGTGTGATCCAAAAAGCAAAAAAAAAAAAAAAAAAAAAGCAAATACTGTTTTTGTTCCTTTTGTTAGTGTCTCTAGGACTTGTTTCACCACCTGGGCAACATTTGCTGTTTGTCTTTGAAATTGTAGCCTTTTTGAGCTGGAGTGATAGCACAGCGGGTAGGGTGTTTGCCTTGCATGTGGCCGACCCCAGTTCAATTCCCAGCATCCTATAGGGTCCCCCAAGCACCGCCAGGAGTAATTCCTGAGTGCAGAGCCAGGAGTAACCCCTGAGCATTGCTGGGTGTGGCCCAAAAAGCAAAATAAATGATGAACTTGCTGGTTTTGTTAAAAAGAAAAGAAAAGGAAGTTTAGCTTCTCTTGTGCCGGAGCTGTAGTACAGTTGGTGAGGCGCCTGCATTCATACGGGGTGCCAGGGATTGAACCGGGTTGGCTGTGTGCAAGGCAAATCCCGAAATGATGTACTATTGCCTCGGCTCCAAGGACAGAAGGCCTTTAAGGCAACCCCACGTCTTATTTTCTGCACACCACCTGTGCCTGGCAGAGAATGCTTCTGCTTAAGGAAAGGCATGTGAATAACTGTTAAAGCTCGCGATTTGCATTATGCACCCAGTAGGAAGGCTGGTGCGTCCGGAGAGAAAGAGGCTCTGGGCATTGGCCAGGTACATGCGGTTTAGAAGCACAAATATCTGTAAGAAGGGACCGAGACACAGGTCACAGGAGCCCTCAGCTCAGGCCAGGACATCAAGGACAGGCGTTCCTGCCCACTTGGGTGCCTCTGGATACAATTGATTTGTTGGATATAGTTTTCATATCTCTGTGCTTGAGAAATGTGTCATTTCAGAGAACACCTTAATTTTACTAAATACATGTTTTTTTCTTTTCAAATTTTTAAGCTGATTGTTACTCTCCTGTTTAATGCAAAACTGTGGAATCTGAGGCCGTACAGACAGTACAGCATGTAGGGCGCTTACCTTGCATGCAGCTGACCCGGGTTTGACCCTTGCCCCATCCCTTACCGTCCAGCCAGCCAGCCAGGAGTGATCCCTACGCGCAGAGCCAGGAGAGCAAGTCCTGAGCACTGCTGGCTATGAGTCAAACACCAGCCAAACAAAAAACAAAAAGAACTGTGGTTTTGTGGGCCCTATCTAATGTAGCTGAAAGGTGGCTACTCCCAGTTAAGTGCTCCAGAGCGATCATTTGGTGCCAGGCTTGAACTCAGGGCCCCTCATTGTGTGCTCACTGGTGGAGCTGTTCCTCAGGCTCTGCAAAGTGTGGGGTCTATTTATTTATTTATTTATTTATTTATTTATTTGCTTTTATGGGTCACACCCGGCAGTGCACAGGGGTTACTCCTGACTCTGCACTCAGGAATTACTCCTGGCGGTGCTCAGGGGACCCTATGGGATGCTGGGAATCGAACCCGGGTCGGCCGCATGCAAGGCAAACGCCCTCCCCGCTGTGCTATCGTTCCAGCCCCCTGACATACACTTCTTGTCCTCTGCACCTTGCTTGGCTTGAACTGGCAAATACTCACCTGTAAACCCGGGGTGAGACCCCATGCATGGCTCAGATTCAGAGATGGCTCACGGTTCTTCGCTCAGGGGAGAAGTCGCACAACTTGAAATTAGTTTGAAGGTGGAAACTTCTGCTTTTTCTGCCTTGGGAGAAAGTCGGCGGGAACAGTGGTGCGGAGAGGAAGTCTCCGGGCCGGCTGTTGGCTTTTGGGCTACTTGACTCTTACTCTCTTGAATCACTCTTGTTTTCTTATTCCCTTAGGAAATCACAAATTGACACAAATAGCGAAAGTAGTCATCAAGATCTGTGAACATGAGGTACGTGTTCCTGCTGTCTCTTGGAACTGGATCCTCGTGAAGGGGCTGGAGTGCTCCTCTGTGGAATCTCCCGGCAGTAGCTTGGCAAGAATTTGGAATTTGGAAAGGCCGAGACAGCGCCCCCTCTCTGCTGGGAAGATAAGGGCAGCCTGTAGGAGATCACAGATTCTTCTTATTTTGTTTCATCTTTGGGTCACTTCTAGTGATGCTCAGGGGTTACTCCTGGCTCTCCTCTCAGGGATCCCTCCGGGAGGGCTCAGGGACCACATGGGATGCCGGGGATTGAGCCTGGGTCAGCCGCCTGCAAGGCACTGAACACGTCTGTTGTACTATTTCTCTAGCCCTTTTAGAGTTTTGTGGCCCTAATGTAATTTTTTTATTTTTTTGGGTCATACCCCACTGGTATTCGGAGGTTCTCTCCTGCCTCAGTGCGTGAGGACCGAGCTTAGGGTTCCTACACGTGCTTAGTGCACGGAAACATCTCTCCAACCTCGAGAGATCGTGTCACAGTCTATATATTTCCTTTTCTTTTTTTTTTCCTTTTTGGGTCACACCCGGCGATGCACAGGGGTGACTCCTGGCTCTGCACTCAGGAATTACTCCTGGCGGTGCTCAGGGGACCCTATGGGATGCTGGGAATCGAACCTGGGTCGGCCGAGTGCAAGGCAAATACCCTCCCCGCTGTGCTGTTGCTCCAGCCCCATAGTCTATATATTTTCACTTAATTTTTCTTTTTTTTTGAAAAAATTTTCTGTTCTTGCTCAATTAAAGCTTTGCTGAGTTTCAGAGACTGCGTATAACACTCGTGGCAAGCGCTGGGTTGAATCTGTAGAAGCTTGAACAGTTGATACCGTTCAGGATGGACGTATATGTCTCTCCTTTCCCTTCAGTCCTGGGAGTTGCGACTTGAAGTATATTGTGTCTGTCTCTTCCGTGTACTGAAAACAGTGGCCTTTGATAGCAATCTTGGTTTGTAGCTCTTAGGTGGCAGATAATGATGCCCTGTTTTATTATTTTGATTTTTGGGCCACACCCAGCCGTGCTCAGGGATCAGTCCTGGTGGACTGGGATGAGATGGGGTCCTGGGTTCAAATCCAAGTGGGCTGTGTGGAAGGCAAGTGCCCTGCTCACTGTACAATCTCTTTTTTTTTTTTTTTGCCTTTTTGAGTCATACCCAGCGATGCTCAGGGGTTATTCTTGGCAGTGCTTGGGGGACCCTATGGGATGCTGGGAATCGAACCCGGGTCGGCTGTGTGCAAGGCAAACGCCCTCCCCGCTGTACTATCGCTCTAGCCCCTGTACAATCTCTTGGACCCTTTACATAATTACTTCTGGGTGTTCGGGGGTCACTCTGGCAGAGGTCAGGGGACCTTATTCTAAGTATCAGACCCCGGCCCCCCGCGTGCCTGGTTTACACTCTAGCCCTGGGCGCTCTCTGGCTCTGCTGCAACCAAGTGTCTCCAGAGACGTGAACCGTCTCGACAGAGATGCACAGGGTCACGTCTGGTTGGCAGAGGCTGACTCTGCCGCTGGATGGCCAGGGCCGGGCACCCTGCTGGGTACCAGGGTGGATGCAGGACCTGGCAGAGAGACGTAGCTTGGGTGAGGCGGATGGTTGGCGTTGGCGAGGAGAGATGGCTTCATCTCCAGGCCCGCCGTCCCACAGCCGTGGCTTCTTCCCTCGTCTTCCCTTGGCCCAGCCCGTGGCGGCCCTGGGTCCCGGGAACCACATGCCCTAACCTCGTCTTTCCCTTTGCAGATGAATGAGATCGAAGTCTGTCCAGAGTGTTACCTTGCTGCTTGTCAGAAACGAGATAACTGGTTCTGCGAGCCCTGTGTAAGTCACATCTCTTTCCCACCTTTTTCTATTGTCCCTCCCCTCCCCGCCCCCCGCCCAAGGCAGCGCTTTCTCTTAGCTGAATGCTTTGAAGAGAATCTGTTACCGATGGGATTGGGGCCGCGTGACAGCAGCCCAGGTGTCCTTGACCTGCTGGACTCAAGTCGCCAGAGCTTGTGTCCTGATACCACGTGGGTGGGTAGGTGGGTAGGTGGGTGGGTGGGTGGGTTTGGTCGGAGCCCAGACTCGCTCCTCCCGCAGGGGTGCGTGATGCGGGCAGGAAGACCGGGTCTGCTGTAAGAGGAACAGAATTAGCTCCGTGGATGAATTCTGGTCTCCCAACCAGCTCTCGGGAAGAGGGTGCCTGCGGACAATCAGCCCCTCGATTGGCATTTTCCAAATGGGTTGGGCAGACGGTGGGGTGGGGGCGGCTGACCCCGCCCCTGCATGTAGGCGGGGCTGAAGGTTCAGTTCACGCCGCACCTCCGCGCACCTCCGCCTTGCGTGGCCGCCTTGTTCTCTTCTCGTGCGGGAGAGAGTGCGTTATCTTTTTTTTTTTTTTCTTTTCTTTTTGGGTCACACCCATCGATGCTCAGTGGTGACACCTGGCTCTGCACTCAGGACTTACTCCTGGCGGTGCTCGGGGGACCCTATGGAATTCCTGGGAATCAAACCCGGGCCAGCTGTGTGCAGGCAAACGCCCTACCCTCTGTGCTGTCGCTCCAGTACTATAAGCCGGGTGCCGGGGTGCCCAGTGGTCAGCTTCACCCTGAGCTGCTTTCCCAGCTTTGCCCCTCTTCACCGCGCTGATTCTCCCACCGCCCCCCGCCAGGACAGCCCCGGGGACCTGCTCTCTCCCCGCCAGCGGCCTGTGGATCCCCCCGACCATGCTTGATGCTCCAGCTTGACGTGTGTATCTCACCAGCTACGTGCAGACTCTGGATTTTGTGTTTCTTTCCCTAGAGCAATCCACACCCTTTGGTCTGGGCGAAGCTGAAGGGCTTTCCGTTCTGGCCTGCCAAGGCGCTGCGGGACAAAGATGGGCAGGTGGACGCTCGGTTCTTTGGACAGCACGACAGGTGGGAGTCTGAAAGACGAAAACCAGGCTTGGCCTGGGTGCTTTCAGCGGGCCTCTTGGTCCTGCCAGTGAGTGGAAGAAGGGCCTGAGGTGGGGGGGATAATTTCTTTATTGTCTGGTACCAACAAGTGCCACGGTTTCCCTTCCTCCTCTTTCTCCTCCCTCCATCCCTCCCTCTCCTCCTCTCCCCCTCTTCCTCTTCCTCTTCCTCTCCTTTTCCGTTGCCCCAGGTGTTAGTGTCTCTCGAAAAGCCACTGCCCTACTCACCCCGCCCCCCAGCCCATGATCATGACGTGACAGTATCGTCCTGGGCTGTGTTAAGCCTGACGGTTATGGGGCTTGGGTTTTCATTCCTTTTTTTTTTTTTTTGGAAAAGGTTGGCCTTTCAGAAGGGAGCCTTGCTTTTCTGGCTTCGTAGGGGAAGCCGGCCTCGGTGCTGTGGCTATTTTCAGCACTGCTGTGCTTTTTTTTTTTTTTCTTTGGTGGGGGGGAGTTTCTGGAGTAAATGAAACTGCTGTGCAAATTGCCTTGCAAAATAACTTCCAGGGACCCCAAGTACTTCCCGTGATTGCCAGTAAACGAATCTCCACGAGCTCCCTCCTGCTTCCTTTTCTCTGGAGCGAGAACGGGAAATTACAAGGGGTTGCTGTTGTGACAGGTGGGGGCCCTCCCCGCCCCTCCCCTCCCCTCACAGGGAAGTGAATTATTCCTGCTAATAGCAGTTCCTTCCCTGCGAGCCGCGGAACAACAGGTAGGCAGGGATGAGCCGCGGTTAACGCCGCCCTTCCCGGTGAGCCTGCGATGTTGTGACTCAATGAGGCAAAAACCCTTTGCAAAAGCCTCCCGAGCAGTTCGAGCCGGCGTGTTGAGTACATTGAAAATACGTGTTCTAGGAGTTGTCCGTGCCCTGAGTAAAAACACCGTTTACATTTTTCCACCGGGCTGGAGCGAGAGCACAGCGGTTGGGCGTTCGCCTTTCACGTGGCCGACCCAGGTTCGATTCCTCAGCCCCTCTCGGAGAGCCCGGCAAGCTACCAAGAGTATCGAGCCCGAGAGGCAGAGCCTGGCAAGCTACCTGTGCGTATTGGATATGCCAAAAACAGTAACAATAAGTCTCTCAATGAGAGACGTTACTGGTGCCCGCTCGAACAAATTGATGAGCAATGGGATGACAGTGTTACAGTGATAGATTTTTTCACCACGCTGGCAGCTGAAACGTTGCGCTCTCGGTTCAGTGTGGCACGTCAGCTTGTACAGTACAGCAGGGGAGGAATTTCGGAGGACCCTGCGGGGTCATTTCCTTGGGACCTCCGCACCCCATTGGCAGGCGACAAAAGGGAAATTGGTCCAGGGGGTCCCGGGTTGGATAGGAAGTAATAGGTTAGTTTGGTTGCAAAGTTTCCTAAAAATCCTTTTTTCCTTTGACTTTTTCACTCAAATATAAAAGGTGGGGGCCTGGAGCCAGAGCACGGTGGGGAGGGCGTTTGACTTGCATGAGGCTGATGTGGGTTCGATCCCTGGCATCCTGTAGGGTCCCCCAAGCACCGCCGGGAGTGATTCCTGAGTGCAGAGCCAGGAGTAACCCCTGAGCACTTCCGGGTGTGGCCCCAAACCCAAACAGAACAAATACATTGGGCATGCGGGGCGCGGGGGGGGGGGGGCGGGCAGATGGTGTCCTCACCTGTCCGAGGGGGGAAGACAGGGACACACAGGTCGTAAGCAGTGGGGCCTCGGGAGGTAATTCTGGGGGGACCAGAGGGAGGGGGCGGGGCCGAGGGAGCCGATGACCCCGTGGGGAAGCCCAGGCTGTGGGGGTCCAGTTTGGCTTGGGTGGGATTGGGGGGTGGGGGGGGTTGGAGATGATGCTAGTGGTGGGTCAGGCCCTGCCCTGCAGCCTGAGGTCGGGGGCCAGAGGCCTGGCCAGCTGGGCCTTGAGGGGAGCATGGGGGAATGGGGGAACTTGCCTCCCCTGCACTCAAAACCCCTTGAACCCGTGACTGCACTCACGCCTGCCTTTTTTTTTTTTTTTTTTTTTGCTTTTTGGGTCACACCCGGCGATGCACAGGGGTTACTCCTGGCTCATGCACTCAGGAATTACCCCTGGCAGTGCTCAGGGGACCTTATGGGATGCTGGGATTCGAACCCGGATCGACCGCGTGCAAGGCAAACACCCTCCCCGCTGTGCTGTCGCTCCAGCCCCACGCCTGCCTTTCTTGCAGACTCTCTTCCCTCGCGGAGCTTCCCGAGGCTGTGGGGTCCCCACGCCTCCCCCTTCCTTGGAGCTGTCCCTGGGCTCCGGGAGCGGGGAGCTGTCAGGTCAGCCGCCCCCTTTTAAGTGGACGTTCAGCACCTTTGACTCCCCCTCCCCCCCGCCCCTTCTCCCCAGTGGGAATGTAGGACTGACCTTGGGAAACCGAGGGCAAGACTGGGCGGGAGGGGGCATCCGGGGACCGGGTCTGACCCCCCAGAGAGCTCGTGACAGCGCCACATCCCCCCCTCCCCCTGACTAGACACTGGTGGGGAATGTCGGGGTAAGAGGCGGTGCAGGCCGCCACGTGTCCACTGCTCAGTCCAGCCACGTCCAGCCGTGGGCTGGAGAAACCCTGTCACGTACTTTGTCCTTCTCTTTGTTTTCTTGGTTCTCTGTCCTGTGTGTTTGTTTTGAGGCCACACCCACCGATGCTCAGGGCCACATTCCCGACTCTGTGCTCAGGGATCACTCCTGTGGGCCTTGGGGGACCCAATGGGACACCGGGGATTGAACCCGGCTTGGTTGGCCTTGTGCCAGCACACACTATACCCGCGGTGCTATTTCTCTGGCCTCTGATCCTTCGGTCTTTGGTAAGATTTTTCCTTTTTTCCCATTAAAAAAAAGTTTCCCCCTCATAGATTTATTATAAAAAAAATTAGAGCTATCGGGCTGGAGCGATAGCACAGCGGGGAGGGCGTTTGCCTTGCACGCGGCCGACCCGGTTCGATTCCCCGCACCCCATATGGTCCACTGAGCACCGCCAGGGGTAATTCCTGAGTGCAGAGCCAGGGGTAAGCCCTGTTTGTTCATCGCTAGGTGTGACCCCCCCCCAAAAAAAAAGCTAAAAAAAAAATTAGAGCTATCTTACATGCACCTCCAGAAAGATGAATAAATAAAAAAGGAAGCCCAGGCAGCACGAGCATGCCCAGCCAGGGAGGAAGAGCCTGCTCTCACCCGGCCCTGGCTGGGCTGCAGGCTCTGGGTCCATCTGTCTGGGGCGTGGGGGGCCGGAGATGGGGACCCCCGGCCTCCTCCCCGCATGCTGTACTCTGTCCCTGAGCTGCTGCCCTTAAGGCCGTGTCTGAAGCGGCTTCTCAAACCCTTTTTGGGAGGAGGAAAGGTGAGCAAGGGAGCTTGCCCTCCCCGACCCTCCCCTGCCCTCCCCTGCCCTGGCCCGCCCTGGCCTGCCCTGGCCTGCCCTGGCCTGCCAGCGTGGGCGCCCAGAGCCCGTCTCGTTCCCCTTTAGATCTTCCCTGGGCTTTACGGGCAGGGCAGCATTTGCCAGGCGGCTTAGTGGAAGGCACTTGAGAGGCAGGGAGGGAGGGAGGGGGCTGGCAGGGCCTCCTGAGCAGCGTCTGTGCAGGGGTGGGGGGGCGGGGGCCCTGGAGCCCCAGCCGCGTGACTAGGTGCAGTTCCTTTGTTCTTCTCCACCTTGGCTCGGGCCTGTGTTTCCCGGGGACACGGCGGCTCTGGGCATCCCGAGTGCCCAGCGGGCTTGTCCTGCCGAGCCCTGCCTGCTGCCCACCCCGCTGTCGGGGGTCTCTGCAACACCTTCTGGAGGGTTCGAGATTTGCAGTTGTCCAGACCGTGCCCTGCATCGTGCACGTGAAGCTTCGTGTCCCCCCCACCCCACCCGGGTTGGTCACGCTTTCAAACCAGCAGGGCCATGTGACTGCTGAAACTTGGGTTCCGGGGACGGAGAAGGCAAGGGGTTCGGGGTGCGCCCACATCTCCCGCAGCCCTTGTCCTGGGGCTGTGTCCCCGTCCTGCCCCAGCCTCGCCGGGCGGGGTGCAGTCACCCAGGAGCACTGCAGGGCTGAGCCTCACTCCATCCTTGGGTGTCACACGGAGCTCTCCGGCCCAGTTGGCCAACTGTCCCCAGGAGTAACCACCTCGCGAGTCCCCTGAGCACTGCCTGGGGAGCTTCCCCTTCCAGGATAATGAAAAACAAGGGTGAATACGTGCTGCAGGTGCTGGCAGCTGGGTCTCCGGGGTTGGGTGGGGGGAGCTGCAGTGCGCGCGTCCGTCTGCGCCCCCTACCCCCGCCCTCCCGCGCCCTCTGTCTGTCTGGTCACAGTTTATGGCCTGTGAAATCCAAAGGCCTCCCCGGCCAGGCGTTTCCGCCAGCCTCCCAACTGCCGTGGGCGGGGCTGGGCCGGGCGTCTGGGCCAGCCTGCCCGCCTCCTGCCTCCTGCCTCCTGCCGGCTGGTGGCTGGTGCTGGCAGAGCAGCCCCGACTCTGCAGTCAGGGAGATGACCCAGCCTGGAGGAGGAGGAGCGCAGGACACCCCCGCGCCCGGGGCCTGAGCAGGCCCTTCCCTCGTGAGGTGACCTGTCTGCTGATGAACCCGGCTGTGTCTCCTCCCTGGGGGCCGGTTTTGCTCCTGTTTTCCTTCACGACACCCCGGGAAGAGCCCCGACTTTATTGTCAGTGCTGGGGATGGAGTCCAGGCCCTCACACGGGCAGGGCAAGCCCTGCTCCAGAGCCCGGGGAAGCCCCGGTTTGGTTTTCACATTGAGAATTTTCTTGTTTATTTATTTATTTTTTCTTTTTGGGTCACACCTGGCAGTGCACAGGGGTTACTCCTGGCTCTGCACTCAGAAATTACTCTTGGTGGTGCTCAGGGGACCCTATGGGATGCTGGGAATCGAACCCGGGTCTGCCGCATGCCAGGCAAATGCCCTACCCACTGTACTAATTGCTCCTGACCTCATTTTACTATTAAAAAAAATTTTGTCTGAAAATAACTTAAATCTAGTGAGTCTATTTCAGCTGCCCTTTTTGTCCATGTTGAATTCTTGCGGCAGAACCTGGTTCTCCAGTGGCCGGTTTATTAACCATCAGACTGAGTCACCGAGAACAGGGAAATAGGCTCATTTCGTGTGCATGAAGGTCATAGTGGGGTGCTTTTGGGCTGTACCCCCTGAGCCTCTGGGGCTCTTTCTGGCTCTCTGCTCAGGGATCGTTCTTGGCACTTCTCAGGGAACCCTGAGCGCTGTCGGGGATTGAAGTGGGGTTGGCCGCATGCCACGTGAGCACTTTACCCCCTGCAGTCCGGCCTCAGCCATTTCATTTGTTTGCTTTTGGGCCATGCTGGCGGGACTCAGGGTTGGCTCCTGGCTCTATACTCAGGTGTGCTCAAGGACCATGTGGAACGCCGGGATTGAACCCGGGTTGGCTGTGTGCAAGGCATGTGCCCTCCCTGCTGTTCTGTGGCTCCATCCCTGAGAACCCCAATTTGAAAGGAGGGAAAAAAAGCTCCCAGTGTTTGCAGACAGATGGGTGAGGTTTCGGGCGTCTTTCTCTGGGGGTGTGGGTTAGGGTAGATTGCCTCTTTCCTGAATACCAACCCAGTCAGGGAGGAGTTATGATTTTTTTTTTCCCTTTTTTTGGGTTCATACCCAGCGATGCTCAGGGGTACCTCCTGGCTCTGCACGCAGGAATTACTCCTGTGGTGGTGCTCGGGGGGCCCTGTGGGATGCCGGGAATCGAACCCAGGTCGGCCACATGCAAGGCAAACGCCCTACCCACTGTACTATTGCTCCTGCCCCAGATTTTACGATTTAAAAAAAAAAAATGGCCTGAAAATGACTTTAGTCTAGTGAGTCTATTTCAGCTGCCCTTTTTGTCCATGTTGAATTCTTGCGGCAGAAACTGGTTCTCCAGTGGCCGGTTTATTAACCATCAGACTGAGTCACCGCGAACAGGGAAATAGGCTCATTTGGTGTGCATGAAGGTCATAGCAATTCTGGAAGGGACCAGAATGCCCATTGGTGGCATAAAGAAAACATGCGCCCATGGCAGAGAACTCTCCAGCCTTCAGGAGAAAGAAAATTCTAGAAAATTGTAGTGTGATTGCAGCTTCAGTGAAATAAGCCAGCCGCAGAGGGAAAACTGGCACAGATGCACTTGATGCAAGTCCCTTGGGACAGTTTGTGGAGTAGCTGGGGGTGACAGCAGAGGAGTCAGAGGGTGGGGACTTCCTCCTCAATGGGCATATGTTTTTAATATTTATTTTTATTTATTTTTTTGTTTTTGGGTCACACCTGGTCATGCACAGGAATTGCATCCTGGCTCTGCACTCAGGAATTACTCCTGGCTCGGGGGACCTTATGGGATGCTGGGACTGGAACCCAGGTCGGCCGCGTGCAAGGCAGAAACGTCCTACCCGCTGTGCTATCACTCCAGCCCCTGTTTATTTTTATATTTTTGGTAGAGGGGATAGGTCATACATTGCGGTGACCAGGCCTCTCTCGCCCGGTTCTGTGCTCAGGGGTCACTTCTGATGGGCTCCGTGCCGGGCCTCCACCCCAGGTCGGCTTCGTGCCTAGCAAGCATAACCCGCCCTGTCATACTCCCACTCCCGCCTCTGGAAATAGGGTTTTGTGTTGAACCAGGTTAATAAACTCTCAGACCTGTTGTACCACCTCGTACCTGCTGTCCATAATAACACCGTGCTACCTTTAAATGCTTATTTTTTGGTTTGTTTTTTTGCTCTTGAGCCATACCTGATGATGCTCAGGGGTTCCTCCTGCCTCTGCCCTCAGGAATCACTCCCGAAGGTGCTTAGGGGACCATGTGGGATGCCGGGGATAGAACCTGGGCCGGCCATGTGCAAGGCAGGGGCCTCAACCCGCTGTGCTGTCACTTTTTTTTTTTTTGTAGTTGTTTTTAGGTCACACCTGGGGTTACTCAGGAGTTACTCCTGGCAGTGCCCAGGGGACCATATGAGATGCTGGGAATCAAACCCGGGTTGGCCGTGTGCAAGGCAAACTCACTACCCACTATGCTATTGCTCCAGCCCCCCGTGCTGTCACTTTTAAATGGTTCCGAGAGGGGGAAGGCCCTGGTGTTCGTGCGACAGTCAGCTAAACAGCTCAACAGCAGGGTCTGGGGAAGTGGCCACGTGGATCGTAACCTCTTTCTCTTCTGCATCCCTAGGGCTTGGGTCCCCATCAATAACTGCTACCTCATGTCTAAAGAAATTCCTTTTTCTGTGAAAAAGACGAAAAGCATCTTTAACAGTGCCATGCAGGAGATGGAGGTTTACGTGGAGAACATCCGCCGGAAGTTCGGGGTGTTCAACTACTCCCCGTTCCGGACGCCCTACACGCCCAACAGCCAGTACCAGATGCTGCTGGACCCCACCAACCCCGGCGCCGGCGCCGCCAAGGTGGACAAGCAGGAGAAGGTCAAGCTCAACTTCGACATGACGGCGTCCCCCAAGATCCTCATGAGCAAGTCCCTGCTGGGCGGGGGGCCCGGCCGCAGGATCTCGCTCTCCGACATGCCCCGCTCGCCCATGAGCACCAACTCCTCCGTGCACACGGGCTCCGACGTGGAGCAGGACCCCGAGAAGAAGGCCACGTCCAGCCACTTCAGCGCCAGCGAGGAGTCCATGGACTTCCTGGACAAGAGCACAGGTCAGCGCCCGCGAGCAGGCCGCAGGTGGCCCGGGCCTCGTGTTCTGGGGTTCCGAGGCACCCCCCCGACCCCAGGCCGCGGGCAGATGCGGAAGGAAGCCTTTTTGGGTGCAGTGGAGCAGTTTTTCTCTTTCCGGGGTGGGAGGAGGAAGGTGGTACAGGGGAGCCCGGGGGTTTGGGGAGCAGGACCTGGGGTGGCCCTCAGGGCTTGCACCTGCTGCCTATACTAGGGCGCCAGCCGGAAGGCACTCGGGGACCCCGGGCTGCACCCCAGCCAGGCTTTGTGGGGGCCCTGTGTGCTGGGCCTGCGCCCTGGGGCCTTGCACGCACCCTAATGCCTGTATTCGTGGCACTGTTTTGTTTCTTTTTTCTCTTTTTGGGTCACACCCGGCGATGCTCAGGGGTTGCTGCTGGCTCTGCACTCAGGAATTACTCCTGGCGGTGCTCAGGGGACCCTATGGGATGCTGGGAATCGAACCCGGGTCGGCCGCATGCAAGGCAAACGCCCTACCTGTTGTGCTATTGCTCCAGCCCCTGTTTGTT
Organism: Sorex araneus; assembly: GCF_027595985.1. Classification (NCBI taxonomy): domain Eukaryota; kingdom Metazoa; phylum Chordata; class Mammalia; order Eulipotyphla; family Soricidae; genus Sorex; species Sorex araneus. The sequence continues at coordinate 130,650,311 of NC_073306.1, read as the reverse complement.
TGTTTGTTTTTTGAGCTCCTAGATGAATCACAAGGTTTCCCCCCTTCCTTGTGTTAAACTGGGGCTGAACAGGCTGAGTGCTCTTGACCCGCGGGCTGAGTGCTCTTGCTTGACCCGCGGCCCCCGGGCTCCGTTCTTGGCATCACACGATGCCCCCGGCACTGCTGGGTGTGATCCAGATCCTGAAGCCGAATCAAGCAGCAACCGTCCCCCTCTCCAGTTTTTCTTAAAGTTTGGGGCCCGGAGAGTGAGCAGAAGGGTCGTGAGGCGCAGGGCGTGGGGCCGACCTAGTTCCGTTTCCAGCACTTCCTTACGGGTGGCCCCAGTGCTCTGAGGGTCAGAGCCCTGACCGCCTGCAGGAGTCCTGGGCGGAAAGAGAGAGAACTGAGGGCATCGCATGCTCCCTGCTCCTGGTCGCGTGTGACCCGCTAGGACCCTGTGGCGTCTACTCTCCTGTCTTCCGAAGTCCGCCTGGCTGTCCTTTGTCCGTGGCACCCGAAGCTCCCGCGCCCCGCTGGTGCCACCCGGGACCTTCACGCACGTCCCCCTCTCCAGGGCTTCATCCTCACAGATCTTGGCGCCCTCCCAGAAACCGGGGACATTTTCCTTTTCTTCCCTAATCTCTCCTTAAATGTCAGCCCGCGATGTCTGAGAATGTTCCAGAATGAGGGAAGTGTGTCTGCAACGTTTCTGCTGGTTGGCCCAAGTACGGTCCCTGTTGGTTTTTGAGATCTCTGTGCTCCTCAGATCTTCTCCCTCCTCCCACACCTGCATGTTGGGGTACACACACACACACACACACACACACACACACACACACACACACACACACACACACACACACACACACACACACACACACACACACACACACACACACAGTGCTTGTGCTTGAGGTGGATAGAAACTCCTGGGGCTTTGACTCCTGGGGCTTTGCTCTTCTTGTCCCATGGCTCTCTCACCCTCAGCTTGTTTGATTTGTTTGTTTTTTGCTTTCTGGGTCACACCCGGTGATGCTCAGGGGTTACTCCTGGCTCTGCACTCAGGAATCACTCCTGGCGTTGCTCAGGGGACCATATGGGATGCTGGGAATCGAACCCGGGTTGGTCGCGTGCAAGGCAAACGCCCTCCCCGCTGTGCCCCTCAGCTTGTTTGAGGTGGATGGAACCCACATATCACACACACACACACACACACACACACACACACACACACACACACACACACACACACACGGTGCTTGTGCTGAAGGTGGAGCCTCCTGGGGCTTTGCTGTCCCTGTCCCGTGGCTCTCTCACCCTCAGCTTGTCGCCTGCTCTTCCGGAGGCGCTGGGTGAGGCCACAGGGGCCCGCAGTTGCTGACAGTCCCTCCAGGAGCGGCTGCAGCCCTGGCCTGTCCCCGCAGGCCCCGTCTCACCCAGACCACGGTGGTTCCCGGGGGGCCTCCGAGCACTGTCTCTGTGGCAGGTTCTCCGGAGCTTTGCTTCAGCTTTGCCGGCTGGAGTCCCTGTGCCCCCCGTGAGCCCACCGTGGTGCAGGGTCGCGTAAGCTCCGTGGCCCGGTGGTCCCCATGGAGAACATACTTCCCCTCACCCCTACCGGGGGCACAACCGGGCATGGAACCCCAGTCTCAGCATGTCAGGTGTGTTGCTGTCAGCTTTAGTCTTGGCTTGTGGTACACTGAGACAGCATTTCAGCTGCCCGGTGACTCCCTTTGTCCCGAGTCCCGTCGAGTTTCGCCGTGTTCTGGGACTGCTGCTTTTATGAGGTACTGGAATGTTAAGTCCACAACTGCACCTCACGCTAAACTGAAAAGGGAAAAGTCGTTTATTGGCCTGTAAAACCACCGCTGGTTGTCCCTGGTGCATTTCAGGAAACATTATTTCAGGCGTGTGAAAACATGTTAATACGCTTTATACGTTTCTCCTTTTCCTTGGCAAAGAGAGGTTGAAATGACACCAGAGTTAATGACAGAATTGCCCCTCACTTGGCGCTTTTAGTGACATGTTCAGTGAGTAGATCCTACGTAGTAATAAAACTTAAAAGCCATCTTTTCAGGGGGCCGGAGCAATAGCACAGCGGGTAGGACGTTTGCCTTGCACACGGCCGACCCTGGTTCGATTCCCAGCATCCCATATGGTCCCCTGAGCACCGCCAGGGGTGATTCCTGAGTGCAGAGCCAGGAGGAACCCCTGTGCATCGCCAGGTGTGACCCAAAAAGCAAAAAAAAAAAAAAACACCCATCTTTTTGGTAGCTGTGAGTTCCGTGCCATGGAGTAGAGCAGAAAGAAAAAGTGACTCACGATGGTTCTTCCAGGTGTGGTTTGGGGCCACACCTGGTGGTGTGGTGCTCAGGGCTTACTCTTGGCTCTGTGCGCGGGCATCGTTCCCAGCGGTGCTTGAGGGGGACCCTACGGGATGCTGGGGTGCGAGCCTGGGTCGGCCCCGTGCAAGGCAGGAGCCTTCGCTGATGTCTTATGGCTCAACCTGTCACCGTGGCCCCGCCCTCCCCAGGGCCTCTTCCGTGGTGGGACCCAGTGCCGGGAGGTGCTGGACCTGGCGTCAGTGTCCCAGCAGTGCGTTTGTGGCCATAGGAGGCTGAGACAGGGTGTTTCTGTTGGGGAGGGGGGTGGCAGCCTGGGGACCCATGTGGTACTGGGGATCAATCCTGCGAGTCCACATAGGAAGCATCTGCCCCCGCCCTTGTGCTCTCACCCCAGTCTGGCACACTGAGATTTGCCTTCCTATCACTGTGTGTGTGTGTGTGTGTGTGTGTGTGTGTGTGTGTGTTCTGGGCCACACCCAGCGATACTCAGGGGTCACTCCTGGCTCTGCACTCAGGAATTACTCCTGGTGGTGCTCGGGGAGGACCCTATGGGATGCTGGGGATTGAACCCAGGTCAGCCGTGTGCAAGGTGAATGCCTATGGGCTGTACTATCTCTCTGGCACGGCCCCCCCATCACTTCATTGTTGCTTTTGTTGTTGTTTAGTTTTCTGGGCCAGGCCTGGCAGTGCTCAGAGCTTTCCTCTGTCTGCACTGAGGGATCCAGGAGTGCCTGGGAATTCCCGGGGGACCCTATGTGGTGCCAGGAGTTGAACCTGGGTTGACTGCATGCAGGGCAAGCCCCCTGCCCTCTGTCCCCTCTTTCTGGCCCCCCATTTGTAAGTTCTTTGAACTATCAATCCTTTATCCAGGCTCCTGCCCTCTAATCCTTCTGGAGTGGGTCAGTTCCCTTCATCGCTTTGCTAGAACATACGTGCTGTCCTGCCCTAGGGATTCTGCCCGGGCTCTGTGGCTCTCTTGGCTACTATACATGGACGTAAAGTTAGAAGTGACTTAATCCCCCGCCCCCCTTTAATGAATCCTTGGCTATGTCCTGAACCTTGAGCCCTGCTTGCTTCCCTGCTGCCCCCAGCTGCCCCCTGCTGTCCGCAGTGGGAATAGCTGTAGAGGAGAGACGGGAGGGGTCCATGGAACATTAGATGGGTCCATAGAACATTAGACGGGTCCATAGAACATTGGATGGGTCTCATAGAACATTAGATGGGTCCATCGAACATTAGACGGGTCTCATAGAACATTAGACGGGTCCATGGAACACTAGACGGGTCTCATAGAACATTAGACGGGTCCATAGAACATTAGACGGGTCTCATAGAACATTTGAGCTACCGACACATTTCCTTACTTTCAGTCTAAAGATTCTTTTGCTCGCTACATGAAAATGCAAAACAAGAAGTTAGTCGGGGCTGGAGCGATAGCATAGCGGGTAGGGCGTTTGCCTTGCACGCGGCCGACCCGGGTTCTAATCCCAGCATCCCATATGGTCCCCTGAGCACTGCCAGGGGTAATTCCTGAGTGAAGAGCCAGGAGTAACCCCTGTGCATCGCTGGGTGTGACCCAAAAAACAAAACAAAAAAAAAAAAAAAAAGAAGTTAGTCAAATTTGGCAGAGGTTTCCGAAACCTTTCTTTTGTTGGCCTAGGGATGGACTCAGTCCTGGGTTGATGATCCTTAGAGCTGGAGTCAGTTGTGTTTTTGGCGGGTGGGCGGTGCAGTTCCTGGCTCTGCACGCACACATCACTTTCCGGTGATGCTTGGGGGCTACCTGGGGTGCCGGGGATCGAATATGGGTCGGCCCAGAACCGTGCAAGTGCTCTCCCCGCTGTCCTGTCTCTCTGGACCCTGGTGTTGGCTTCCTCAGAAGCGTTGGCCCCCGCCGGCAGCCTTCCTGCCTGGGGTGAAGGACCGTCTGTTCTCCAAGAGCATTTTCTCCCTCTCCTTTATCTGCACCTTGTCAGAACTGATCCCTTGTCAATATTTACCTGTGGGAACGAGGGCAGTGATTAATATGTTTGAGGGAACCTCCCAGGCCCGCCCTCCACCCCTTCTGCCCTAATGGTGCTCCTTAACTCTCCGCGGGTTTCTGTTTAAGGTGGTGAGAAAAATGCACGTAGGGTTGGCAGTTGCTTTCGGGGCCGAGGGCCTGCTTTGCACAGTTCCGCCTGCTCCCCATTCTGGCACTTTAATAGCCACAGTGAACTGCCCATGGTCCAGAAACCAAAAGACAAAGGGGGGTATCATTACATTTCATTTCATTTCATTTCATTTATTTATTTATTTATTTATGCTTTTTGGGTCACACCCAGCGATGCACAGGGGTTACTCCTGGCTCTGCACTCAGGAATCACTCCTGGTGGTGCTCAGGGGACCATATGGGATGCTGGGAATCGAACCTGGGTCGGCTGCGTGCAAGGCAAACGCCCTCCCTGCTGTGCTATCGCTCCAGCCCCCCGGGGGGGGTATCATTTAAAAAATGCAAACACATAGCTATAACCCTATATTCCTAGGCCCGTACACTTCCTTCCTAGTGTGTGGAATTGTGTGTTTGTTCTAAAGTCACGGCAGATCGCAGGACCGAGGCCACAGGCCTTCCCACCGCACACACAGTCTCAGGGCTGGTTTGCCCGGGTCTGAGCACCCACTCAGCAGCCCCTGTACACACAGGAGTACCAAGTTTACACTGGCACTGTGCATGCAGAGTCCTGAGTTTGGTCCCTGGCACCGTATGGGCACCGTGCATGCAGAGTCTGAGTTTACTGTCACCACACGAGCACTGCATGCAGAGTCCGAGTTTACTGACACCACACTGGCACTGTGCATGCACTTCCGAGTTTCCTGGCACTGCATAGGCACTGTGCATGCAGAGTCCTGAATTTACTGCCACTGCATGGGCACTGCATGCAGAGCCCGAGTTTACTGGCACCGCATGGGCACTGTGCATGCAGAGTCCCGAGTTTGGTCCCTGGCACCATACGAGCTCTGCATAAGACCAGCAGTTCCCCTGGCACTGTAGCAGCCTCTGCCCTGCTGGTGCCACCCCTAAAGCAGATGAATTACAGAAATAAGCAAGACTCGGGTTTCAGCCAGACCTGAAGCCTGAGGGGCCGGTGACCCTGGAGGGGCCAGAGGTAGGGGAGGCCCTGGGCTGAGGTCCCACATCACTTTACATGGGCTGTGTGTGGACTCGCCCCGCCCCACCACAGACGGCGGGCACCCTTCCTCCTGCTGCCTCTGGCCAGGTGCGGTTATGGTGCCAGCCGTGTAAGAGACAGTCACGTGTTTGATTCGGGGGGTTTGGGTCCACTGGGGTGCTCGGGGTCCACATGCTGTGCTGGGGACTGACTCATTTTTAGCCCCATGCCAGTACCACCCCCCCACCCCCCTGCTGGGTCATCTCTTTGGCCCAAATTCAGATATTTATTTATTATTTACTGGGCCACACCAGTGGTGCTCAGAGACTACTCCTGGCTCTGCTCTCAGGAACTATTCCTGGCAGTGCTCAGGGGACGTATAGGATGCCCGGAACTGAACTGGGATCGGCCATGTGTAAGGCAAACACCCTCCCTGCTATACTGTTCCTCCATTGTAAATAACGTGTGTGTGTATGTGTACGTGTGCGCGTGCGCGTGTGTGTGTGTGTGTGTGTGTGTGTGTGTGTGTGTGTGTGTGTGTTATGCAGCCCTCAACTATATCTGTGTCAGTTTGGTTCCTGTATTGATTATTGGTAACTAATGCTTGTGCTAAGTGGTTTAGGCGCTCTCTCTCTCTCTCTCTCTCTCTCTCTCTCTCTTTCTACCTGGTGATGCGCAGGGCTTTCTCTGTGCTCAGGGATCACGCCTGGCTTGCCTGGGGAACCATATGGGGTGCCAGGGATTGAACCCAGGTGCTAGGCAAGCACCTTCCATTGCTCTAGCCCGCAGGCTTTCTCTTTGAACTTCACTTCCTGTCCTGGAGAGTCACACTTCCCTCCCCTCTCAGATCAGCCCCAGGGCCCTGCTCTGGCTCCTTGCGTCCTGGGAACATGTCGATCATTTGCAGGGTTTTATAGCAGAGAAAATGCAGCCCGGGTCATTCACTCTTGCCCGCATGCTGCGGGCGTGGGCAGGAGGAGGCCTTTCTGAGACCCCCGCCTCATGGAGTCAGGGTGGCATTTCGCACAGGGCGTGGGTTTTGTCCATGTCGCTAATAAATGATGTGGCTTAGCCCACACGCATGAATTGTACATCAAAGGATAAAATCTGATGAAATTATTGGTGACTTCAAAGGCAATTAGTTCTTCCTTTGAGCAAGATTTATGGCTTAATAAAACGATTGGCATCCGTTTCAAAGCCCCGTTGAGCCGAGCCTCTCCAAGTGCCCTTTAGTGCGGCTTCAGACAGCCACTCTCCGTCTCTGCAGTTGACACTTGGGGCGGGGAGAACTCCGGGTTGGGAGGACCTGGGCGTCGCAGCATGCGTCAGTAGCCCTGCTCTCTCCGTGGGTGCTGCCTTCAGTGTCCCACACATTGTTGGGGGCGGGGTGGGGGGCACAGTTACCCACCTCCAGACCCTATTGCGAACTGGGACTTGAAAGCACCATGCTCCTTGCTTGTTGACTCTGGTTGCAAACTTGGAATTACTTAAGCATCATCTTTGGTTGTGTGTAGTGGTGGTAGTGGTGTGTGTGTGTGTGTGGTGGTAGTGGTGGTGGTGGTGGGGGGGTGTTTTTGAGCCACATTTGGTGGTGCTCAGGGCTTACTCCTGGCTGTGCACTCAGGAGTTACTCCTGGGGGTGCTGGGGATCGAACCCGCGCCAGCCTCAAGCAAGGCAAGTGCCTTCCCCGCGGTACGATGATCTCCAGCCCTTAATCATCATCTTTTCCGGATTCATATTCGACTTTGCATCTTTTTGAACCCTCTGAATGTCAGGTACTCCTTTCAGATTGGAATGTGCCAATATTAATAGCCCAGCGTTCGGCGCTTACCAGCCCCAGCTCTGAAGAGTTGGATATTCCTCCGGAGTTTTGTTGTTCGGGTTTTGAGGGGCACATCTCATGGGATTGGGGGCTACTCCCAGCTCATGCTCAGGTTTGTTCCTTGTGGTGCTGAGGGGGCCGTGTAGTGCAGGGGAGGGACACCGGGGCAGGGGTACATAGGTGACACCTCCAGTGGGGACAGAAAGGGCAGGCGGGGAGTTGGTTTTATAAAACGCCGTGATCGCGTGCAATTTTGGTGTCTGTGACCCTGCTAACCCCCAAAGTGTCCAGGTGTCACCGTTTCAGGCTGGCACTTGGAGCCCGTAAGTCCCCTCCCCCCATGAGCATGCGCACTCTCACGCACGCACGCGCACACACACAGAGCCCTCTGTCCTCCCTCTCCCCCCCCCCCCATCTGTCTAAATTTGGATGTGGGTCTCGTGGGTGCAGGGAGGGACTGTCACGCTCAGGGCAATCTGAGCACACGTGCAATGGGACTTGGTTCTTGGGGGGTTTGGGGGGGGGTTGCTCTCTCTTTCCCTGCTGCCCGGCGTGTTGCTGTCCTGGATGCCAGGGAAACGTTACGTCTCTGACATTGGGATGCTGTGTGGAGTGTGTGTGTGAGAATGTGTGCGGGTGTGTGGGCGTGTGTGTAAGTGTGGGGGGTGAGAGTGTGTGGGGGAGTGCAACTGTGTGTGCCGTGTTTCTTTGTTGGGGTGTATGTGGGGGGGAGAGTCGTGGTGTTGTGGGTATGTGTGTGTGTGTGTGTGTATGGGTGTGTGTATGGGAGTGTGGGTGTATTTGAGGGGAGTGTCTGGGGGTGTGGGTATGTGTGGGTGTGTGTATGGATGTGTATGGGAGTGTGGGTGTAACTGAGGGGAGTGTGGGGGTGTCTGTGGGGGTGTGGGTATGTGTGGGTGTGTGTATGGATGTGTGTGTATGGGTGTGTGTGTATGGGAGTGTGGGTGTGTCTGAGGGGAGTGTGGGGGTGTCTGTGTGGGTGTGCGTGGGAGGTGTATGTGTGTGTGGGTGGATGTGTCTAGGAATGTGGGTTTGGGTCTAGGTGTGGATGGGAACATGTTTGCTAGTGGTGTGTCTGGGCGTGTGGATGTGTGTGGGCATATGAGGGTCTGGTTAGGTGTATGGGTGTATGTATTGGTGTGTGCGTGTGTGTGCGTGTGTGTGTGTGTGTGTGTGTGTGTTTGTGTGCGTGTGCGTCTGGGTTGAGTGGGACAGGAGTGCCCGTGGGCTTCTCCTCTGCAGAGTTCTGACTTGCTCTGCGGGAAGGACATGTGACTTCTGCTGGTGTGTGCATGCACATGTGTCTGTCCCTGTCTGTTTGTCTGTCCCTGGGTCTGACCTGCTGTGTCTGTCCCAACCACCTTGTATGTAGATTTCAGCTTCCTTGTCAGAGTCCCATAGTCCAGTCCGGGCGTCGCTTCTGGAGGGTCTCAGCTGCCCCCCCTGCTACCCTCGTGGGGGACCCATTTGGGGCTCTGGCCAGTGATCCTCGGGAGTGGGGGTGGCACCAAGCTGCTCAGCATGGGCACGTCCGGGTGCAGGGAGAACATCATGAGTGAATATCGCAAAGAGCCATCCTAATAGGGGGCCAGAGAGATTGCCCAGTGGGTAGCGCGTTTGCCTTGCGCTGCTGGGTGTGGCCATAAAGAAGAACAATCCTAAGACTGAACATTTTTTTACTCATCCTTAAAAATCTTTTTGAAGCGTGTTTTTCTCTGTTGTGTCTTACTGGTGCGCTGGAGCCCTCGGTCCTGTCAGTCCCGGCACTGACCCTGGCCCTTGGCCCTCCCTCTGGAGGGGACGCGGTCTGTGCCAGGTACTCGGTCGTTCTTACAGTAAAACGGAGTCAGCGTTTTTGGCGGCTTGTTTCTCCAAATGATTTCGCATCTTCACTGAGCACTGATTCAGAGTGCGGTGCAGAGGGCAGTGACCCTCTCGTCCAGGTCGACGCCGACTCGGACCCAGGCTCGCCCAGCACTGTTGGACTCCTGAAGCGGTTTGGGGGAGGTGGTTCGGGGTTTGCCCCCCTTAGCAGCATCCTGGGCCTCACTTCGGGAGGCCAGTTCTCTCTCCCAGGGGTGACATGGCGGGGGGCCACACTGTCCCCTGGGGTGGGGGTGGCGGTTTGGGTGCAGCTGGAGGGGATGCTTTCTCTTCTTCGCTTAAAGAGGCAGAGTTTGGGGTGGAGTGAGGGGCGGGGGGGGGGGGGGGGCTGGAGGCAGACAGCTTTGGCTTAGCTGGAGGCGAGGAGGGAGGGAAAAAGTGCTCTGCTAATTAGCGGCCAGAAATAGCCCCTAAGTGGATGGAGGCGCAGCTCAGGTGATCGGCTGCTTTGTCTAATCTCATCTTTGCAACTTCTGCCAGCCTTTCCCTCCTTTAAAAGAGTATTTTTTATTGAATCACCTCGAGATACACAGTTACCAAGTGATTTCATGATTGAGTTTCAGTGATACAATGTTCCAGCACCTGTCCCGGTGCACCTTTCCCGCCACTGGGTCCCAGTTTCTTCCTACTGCTCCCCCACCCCCCCAGCCCCGCCCCTGCTCTTCCTACTGCTCCCCCACCCCCCCAGCCCCATCCCTGCTCTTCCTACTGCTCCCCCACCCCCCCCAGCCCCGCCCCTGCTCTTCCTACTGCTCCCCCACCCCCCCAGCCCCATCCCTGCTCTTCCTACTGCTCCCCCACCCCCCCCAGCCCCGCCCCTGCAGTCTGCCTTTATGCCCGGCCCCTCTGTGTTCTGTTATTAGTTTCCTTCTTGGATGCTGCCTGGGAAGGGGGAATCAGAGATGTCAAGTGACTTGCCGGAAGTCGCTCAGCAAGGCGGCAGCAGAGTGTCTGAGCCCCGGTCTGGCTGCCCGTCTTGGCTCGAATCCATGTCTCCTGTCTGCGGTGTTTCCCTGTTCTGGTCCATTACAAAGATCAGCGGGGCCTGGAGAGATGGCCCAGGGATGGAGGCGCTGGCCTTGCAGCTTGACCTGCTACAGTGCGGGTCTTTGAGCATCACTGGGTGTAGTGCTGGGGGGCCCCCAAGGACCCCCGGGATGGCCCAGGTCAGCCCTGGCGTGATCAGCCCTGAGTACTGTGTTCCTGGACCCCAGCACAGAACCACTAGCTGGCTGCTTAGGAATCGCCCACGGGGCCCTGACCCACCCTGTACACTGCCATTGAGCATCGCATCTACACACACACACACACACACACACACACACACACACACACGGATGTTGGTGGGTCACACACACACACACACACACATGCACACACGACGGATGTTGGTGGGTCCTGCACTTCAGCGCAGGAGAACTTGTGTACAGGTTTCAAGCGTGCAGCGCCCGTGTGTGGCCCGCAAGAGCACTGAGGTGGGGCCCCACACGTGCCTAAGGATGTTCCGAGTCCCCCGGGACTGGCCAGCGGCGGCTCTGGAGGGCCTGGACTGCTTCCGGATGATTGATTGTTCTGTTTTGGGGGCCACACCTGGTGGTGCTTACTCTGGGCTTACTCCAGGTTGGGGGGACCGTAGGGGGTGCCGGGAGTGAGACCCAAGTTGGCCGCACGCCGGGCAAATGCCCTCCCTGCCGTACAGCCTCTCCGGCCCCTGCTGTGTCTTGTTGGGGGGAGGAGAGGAGTCTTGGCCGTGTCTGCTCTTTTTATTGACTCGTTTGTTTATGGCTCTTGGGGTTGCACCCGGCGATGCTCAGGGGTGACTCCTGGTTCTGCACTCAGGAGTCACTCCTGGCGGTGCTCAGGGGACCATAGGGGATGCTGGGATTCGAACCCGGGTTGGCCGCATGCAAGGCAAACGCCCTACCTGCTGTGCTATCGCTCCAGCCCCTATATCTGCTCTTTTCATTGATTTGTTTGTTTATGGCTTTTGGGTCACACCCGGCGATGCTCAGGGGTTACTCCTGGCTCATGCACTCAGGAATTACTCCTGGCGGTGCTCGGGGACCATATGGGATGCTGGGAATCCAACTCGGGTAGGCCATATGCAAGGCAAACTCCCTATCCCCTATATTATCGCCCCGGCCCCTGGCCACGTCTGTTTGTCCTGGTGTCCTGATGCCACTAGGCGGACACAGTGGCCGGCTTCCTCAGCAGCTGTAGAAGTCACACTCAGGATACCTCTCGGGCCTCCTCTAAAAGTCTGATGCTCAGGGAGGCAGGAATCTCTTCCAGTACCTTCGTCTGGTGCAGAGCCTGGCTGGACCTTTGGTCTGGGATGCCCCCGGCAGGTGCAGGGCCATGTGGGGTGGCACATGCCATTAGCAGTAAGCCTGCCTCGCCCGCTGCATCTGCCTGGTGCCAGGAGCCAGTGTGAATTGCTGTTTTTGAGATTTAGACCCATGAAGGGGCCACACCAACATCCATGGCAGTGTGGCTGACTGTCGAGAGCTTTGTGTTGATTGACAAACCCGGAGGCCCCGTCCTTGCAGCTCTGACGATCGAATGTTGGGTTAGCACTTAACATGGCAGTGAAACGGGCGGCCCTTCCTCCACCCTGTCTACCCTGCTCGGCTCCTGGGTCTCTCCGCGGTCTCTCCCTACCCTGCACCTCCACGTTGCGTTTGCTTACCTTGCCAGTCTTGCCCTGTTAACACTCGCTGTCCTTTTTTCAGCTTCCCCAGCGTCCATGAAGACAGGCCAAGCAGGGAGTCTGTCGGGCAGCCCGAAACCTTTCTCGCCACAAGCGTCAACACCAATCACCACGAAAACGGACAAAGCGGCCACGACGGGCAGCATCCTGAACCTGAACCTGGGTCAGTTGGCGTTGTGGGAGATGTCTTTCCGCGTGGCTGTGGGCCGTTCTGCAGATGGGCGTGTTCTCTAGGGCATGGTCCTCAAACACAGAACTCTATTTTTTTTTTTAATGAATCACCGTGAGAACAGACCAATGTATTATTAATACTAATTTTTTTTTATTAAAGAAAAATGATAGTCTTTGGGGCCCGTGAGTAGGGCATTGGCCTTCCATGCAGCTGAGCAGCTTCAATCTCTGGCATCCCATAGGGCCCCCAGCACTGCCAGGAGTGACCTTTGAGCACAGAGCCAGGAGTAAGTCCTGGGCACAAACCGAGTGTGGCCAAAAAAACCCAAAACCAGACATGCTGGTCTTTATCCCTTACCCTTTTTGGAGGGTTGGGGATTGGGAGAGGAACCTGTTTGGTTTTAGTGATGGTTTTTTATTGGAGGGAACTATATCCATCAGTGTCCAGGGGTCACCCCCGGCAGTGCTGGGGATAGAACCAGGGTTATTGCATGCAAGACAAGTACTGTAACCCCACTATGTTACCTCTCTGGCCCTCAGTCATTGCCCTAAAAGCACCACCTCAGGCGAAGTCTTTAGCCGGCACTGTCCCCAGGAGTGCTGAATGACTCCGACTATTCCATCCTGAGCCCTGGTTTCTGGGGCAGAGGTGAGAGCACGGAGCCGGCTCTTACGGGGTCTGGGTTCTTGAGAGGAGACTGCAGTACCCAGGACATAACCAAGATAGTTAATACCGTATCAGAGGCGGGAGGTGGGCCCCCGACAGAGAGCTCAGGGAGGGCCTCTGGGAGGAGGAAGTAGTGGAGCAGAGATTTGACTGATCAGTCAAAGCATGCCAGCCCTGTAACAAGGGAGAACTTTCTAGAAAGAACCAGAAATGTCTCGTCCCTAGCGTCACAGTTTGAGCTGAAGAGGACTCTAGGCAGATAGCGTCTGAGCTCCTGGCTCTGTTGAGAATAGCTGTTCACAGCTGGAAGCAGGTCTGATTTCTCGGGGGATTCTGGGAGACGTTTTTGGGGTTGTCACACTGTCACACTGGGGTAACGTAGAGGGTAACTGCTGGCTTGTGGCTGGTACCGTGCCAGAGACAGACATCGGGTTGTGGCAGGAGAAATTAGCCCTGACTTCAGATGGGGGTGGCCACTAACTAGACTGCCAGGTGGGAAGATCAAAGTTCAGGGAGTCCTGATTGATGGGGAACTTGGATTGTAGTTCTCACACCTGGGGTGGCTGGAGCGGGAGGTTCTGCTGCCATCTAGTGGTTGGAGGTCAGGAGCGCCGCTAAGTATCTGCACAGGATTAGCCCCAGGAGGGAGTTTCTCTGGTCCCAGCAGCAGCGGAGCTGAGGGTCTAGACCCTGGTCTAGAGCTTTTTTTTTTTTTTCTCTCTCTCTTTTTCTTTGGGTCACACCCGGTGATGCACAGGGGTTACTCCTGGCTCTGCACTCAGGAATTATTCCTGGTGGTGCTTAAGGGACAATATGGGATGCTGGGAATCGAACCCGGGTCAGCTGCGTGCAAGGCAAATGCCCTCCCCGCTGTGCTGTGGTTCCAGTCCCCCTGGTCTAGAGCTGAAAGAGCAGAGTGAGGTCCTGGGGTGGTCTCGCACGTAGAGATGAGAAGAGGTGGGCCAGGAGAAAGGGACGAGGGTCGCAGAAATGGCCTCTGGATTGAGTGCCCAGAGTCTGAGAGTGTCAGGGGTCACGATGACGGAGTCTGCCTTTGTGGGGCGTGCTTGCCGGAGTTGACGCCTGTTGGCCGGTTGGACCTGGAGTGTCCCCACTGGTTTGCACCCCCCTCTCGTGTGGATTCTGTGGAAGGGGACTCGCGGGGACAGCAGGGGAGAGGAGGGAGGGCTGGCTTGGCCCAGGCACCTGCCCCATATCTTGTCTGAATGACGGACAGGTCTTCCAGCGAGAAAACCCCCTGCTCCATTTTGGGGTGCCTGGCAGTCCGTACCCTCACAGCCAGGGAGCCGGGGAGGGCTCTGTGTTCAGTGCTCAGAGTGAAGGCCGACACTGCTTCATTAGGGACGAAAGCGCCTGGCCAGAGAACATGAGTGTGGAAATGCTTAAGTGGAAGGGCCTGAGGGTCACGCCTGACCCAGCTGTCTCTGTCCACTCCCCACAGGGACTTGCATCTCCTTCCCCGGTGATTCTTAGCCCAGGCGGTTTTGTCCCTAGCCATCACCTGACAGTTCTGGGGTGTTTGCCTTTTTCTTTTTCTTTTTTTACATCTGGAGGTAAGTTCAGGGCTTACTCCTGTCTCTGTGCTCAGGAATTATTCCTTTTGGACTCGGGGGACCACATGGGATGCCGGGGATCGAACCCGGGTTGGCCGCATGCATGGCAAACACCCTACCCACTATACTATGCCTTTGACTCTTTGACTTGTTTTTTTTTTTTGGTTTTTGGGTCACACCTGGCGATGCACAGGGGTTACTCCTGGCTCTGCACTCAGGAATTACTCCTGGCGGTGCTCAGGGGACCATATGGGATGCTGAGATTTGAACCTGGGTCGGCCGTGTGCAAGGCAAACGCCCTCCCCACTGTGCTATCACTCCAGCCCCTGACTCTTTGACTTCTTTAAAAATTTTAAAAAAAAAATTTATTTATTGTCTTTCAAATATATTTATTTTATTTTTATAAAGTTGTTCACAATAGTTTATTACAGATAATATTCAAACACCAGCCCCACCACCGAGCACCTTCCCACTGCCATCAGAGGAAAGTGTGAAGATTGTTGTATTTCAACAATTATTTCAACACTGGGCAGCACTGGCTGCCCAGTGTTGAGAGCAGCCCTGCAGCCATTTAAGTTCTTATATAAGAAAATACAAGCGTGTATGTTAAAGCCAAACAAATGTGTGCTGCTTTGGGCTAGAGTATAAGAGGTTGTGTGGCCGCATTTGTGGCCGTGCACCCCAGGATATTCTGTGTCACTCTCTTCCGGGAGCTTCATTTCACAGTCCCTGGATCTTGGCCGTTGGTGAGATTACACAGCACTGGGGTCAGTTTGTGGGTGTGACTGCCAAGTTACTGGAAAACTGGGGAGCTGGGTGGAGGGGGCTCAGTCCCGTTCTGAGCGAGCTTGGAGATCTCAGTCACGGGTCCCGCATACCTGGGCTTTTCTGCCGGTTCCCTCATGGGGGAGGCTCGTCTGAGTTTGTTGAGAGTGTCCTTGAGCATGGCTGCAGTTGGGTTTTGGAGGTTTTTGTCTGCTGGGGCTCTGCTTGGGATGGCGGTGGGGGGGAACTCAACCTACCCCCCCCACCGCCTCGGACGAGCCCCAGTGAAGACAGCCTGATGCAGGGTCAGGACGCTCTGATGGCCCCTTGACTTCTGACTTGGAGGGTCTGCCCTGCTGGGGCCCCAGACAGCCATGTGGCTGGGATTGTGTGTTGTAGTGTGTGTGTGTGTGTGTGTGTGTGTGTGTGTGTGTGTGTGTGTGCTGTGTGTGTGTGTGGGGGGGGGTGTGATGTATTTGGAAGTGAAACCTGGATGTCACACACACATACTATCGATAGTACAGCAGGTGGGGTGTTTGCCATGCACGCGGCTGACCTGGGTTCGATCCCCGGCATCCCATAGGGCCTCCCGAGCACTGCCAGGAGTGATTCCTGAGTGCAGAGCCAGGAGTCAGCCCTGAGCATCACCGGGTGTGACCCTGGAGGATGTGTTCAGTGTTGCCTGGTGTTGCGAGCAGCCTGACGACCGTCCAGGACACCTGGAGTGTGTCCCCCTGGCCCTTGTGTCCAGTCAGCGCCGGCCACTGTGCCAACGACACTGTTGACACAAACGCCCTGCCCGCCCCCTCCCTCCCTCCCTCCCTCCCTCCCTCCCTCCCTCCCTCCCTCGTCTCACGCACGCGGCGGCGCCCTCGTGTCTTGCAGACCGGAGCAAAGCCGAGATGGACCTGAAGGAGCTGAGCGAGTCCGTGCAGCAGGCCACGCCCATCCCGCTCGTCTCTCCCAAGCGCCAGATCCGCAGCCACTTCCAGCTGAACCTCGACAAGACCATCGAGAGCTGCAAAGCACAGCTAGGTACGCGCGGGGCTGCCCACACCGCCTGCCGGCACCGCCACCACCACCGCCACCGTCGCCGTGTGTCTAGGGAGACCCTCCCCCGCCCACGCCCAGAACCCGGGGCCACAGGGCGGCAGGATGCCCCCCTGGGTACTGGGCTCTGGGGTCCAGCGTGTGCAACACAACCCCTCGCTCTGCAGACTGGACTGTGTGCCCCCCGCCCCCATACACACACCCTCCCTGCCCCCCAACCCCCACAGCCCTGGCTGCTTCGGTATCTTTCGCCTCTTTCCTCCTTCCTGGCTGCCCGCCTTCACGCTGCTTTCCGGAACCCTGGCCCTGAGACTGAGCTCAGGTGCTGCCTCCTACAGGAAGTCTCCTCTGGTTGCCTTCCCCGTCTGGGGACCGTGTTGCTCCCTAGCACCCTCAGCCCGTTTGTGCTGGGGGATCCCTCCTAGGTAGACTGGAAACTGTTTGAGGGCAGGGAGGGAGGTACCTATGGAGGAATCTGCCCTTCCTGAGGTCCCGGCCCTTGGTCAGGGTAGATGTTCTGGAATGTTGGGCGGGTTTGAGGATAAACCCTTGGTAAATAAGTGGGAGTGGCTGGGTCTTGCGAGCCCCCAGTTCTTGGGAGTGGTGGAGGGCTTCAGGGGAGAATTGTCTTGGTGGGTTTCCTGTTGCGCTCGGACATGGAGGGGGAGGAAACTGTGCAGGCCCGTGTCACGCCCCACCTGGACCCTTCCACGTAACCGGCGGCTTGTTGAGTCTTGGTCTTTGACAAGAACTTCAGTATTTGTCCGCGTAGGAAATGGGCGTCCTCAGTCCCCCGCACGGCGCTGGTCAATGCTGGGCTCAGGGCCCCCGGGGAGGGAAGTCTGCCGTCCGGCTCCCGGTGTGGAAACTGATGCTGTGAGAGGGACTCGGTCGTCCAGAGCCCCCAGCTCGCGGGAGCAGAGGGGCAAGAACAGGACGTAGAGTCCGTGTCCCCTGCTGGTGGCCTGGCTCGCTCGTCTTTCTGGTGTCTGAGCATCAGCGCCGCGAGCCCCGGACCCCAGCATCCCTCCTGACGGGGGCTTTCGTCATTTTACATTTGTCGGATCCGGACCGAGCCTGACGGAGGAGGCAGCTCTGCCCCCTGAAGGATCCTGCTGGTGTCCCGGGCTGTGGGGTGCCCGTTGCGCCCCCCCCACCCCCGACATGGGGGTCTGGGCCAGGCCGTGACCCCTCTTGGCGGTCCTGGTGTTCAGGTGTGAAAGTCAGTGTGTTCGGGAGAGCAGAACTGTGACCAGCCCCCGGTGCTGGCGGTCCCGAGAGGGGACGGAGCCCGGGGGAGAGTCCCGCGCTCGCCCTCTTCCGTGGATGAGTCCCGGCGGGTTTGTCTTCTCCCCTTTTCTCTCGAGCCTTGGAAATATACGCTCCTCCTGACCCCACTGTAAATACACGGACAGAGGAGACGCTGGCCGGAGCCCACATGGGTGCAGAGGGAGGGCGCGACCCTGCCCACCAGGGGGGCCTGCGGTTCGCCGTGGTTCTGGACGGCCCAGTGCTTCTCCGCTCTCGGCGTCAACCCACGTCGGTCTCTGTGCAAAATTCCCCTGATTTGGGAGTCAGGCCATAAGCTGCCCATCATTAAAAAGAACCCCGAGGGACAGCATAGCGATAGCACAGCGGGGAGGGCGTTTGCCTTACACGCGGCCGACCTAGGTTCAATCCCCGGCATCCCATAGGGTCCCCCAAGCACCGCCAGGAGTAATTCCTGAGTGCAGAGCCAGGAGTAACCCCTGAGCAACGCTGGGTGTGATCCAAAAAAAAAAAAAAGCAAAAATAAAGTAAAAAGAACCCCGAAAGGCAGCACATTCCCTATGTCTCAGACTCCTGCTGCCACTCTAAGCACATGTGTTCGGTGGCCAGAGCTGAGGACAGCTGGTGAGTTGGTGGCCTCTCCTTTGAGGCCTGGACTTGCTTCTCTCTCTCCCACAGACACAGAGGCTTAGCGGGATGGGGTGTTGGGAGCTGTCGGGCATCTGGGATTCAGCCTGGGTCGGCTTTGTGGCCTGACAGATGATCCTCTGGGACCTTCTTTCAGTCCGGCCCCTGGGCCAGTTAACGACTCCTGCCAATCCATACTTGTTCTGATTCACCGTCGGGGTTGGCACGGTTGCCCGCCAGGCCCCCTGAAGCTGCCCGTGGGTTTTCTTCTTCTATTTTTTTTTTTCTTTTTGGGTCACACCCAACAGTGCACAGGGGTTACTCCTGGCTCTGCACTCAGGAATTACTCCTGGCGGTGCTCGGGACCATATGGGATGCTGGGAATCGAACCCAGGTTGGCCGCGTGCAAGGCAAATGCCCCTCCCCGCTGTGCTATCGCTCCAGCCCCTGCCCGTGTTTTTTCATCGGTGCCTTTTCTGGGTGTCAGTCCCCGAAGCCCTCTCCTATCCCAAGTTCTCTTTTTTCTGGCACGGCCAGTTGCGATGTCGAGGTTTCTCGCCCCACCGAGGCAGTCTGACGATGCTGTTTGCAGTGGGTTTGGGTTTTGTTTGTTTGGTTGGTTTTTAATCCCGGCAGTTGGCGTGGGGGAAAAAAGAAAAAAAAAAAACACCCAAATGTTTGCGTCCTGGGTTCCTGCCCTGTGTCTTGTGACTCCGCCACATGCCGGGTTTTCTGTTTGAATTTAGGCATCAATGAGATCTCGGAAGACGTGTACACGGCCGTGGAGCAGAGCGACTCTGAGGACTCGGAGAAGTCCGAGAGTAGCGAGAGCGAGTACGTCAGCGACGACGAGCAGAAGGCCAAGAACGAGCCGGAGGAGCCAGACGCCAAGGAGGGCGGCCGCCCGGACAAGGAGCCGCCGGCAGGCCCGAAGAAGCCCAAGCCGGCGGACCCCGCGGAGGCAAAGGAAGAGCTGAAAGGCGCCTCGCCGGCCAGCGAGAAGGCAGACTCGGACCCCCCAGCCAAGGAGAAGGCCAGCCCCCAGCCCGAGAAGGAGTTTGCGGACAAAGCCAAACCCTCGCCCCACCCCGCCAAGGACAAGCTGAAGGGCAAGGACGAGCCGGACGCCGCCACCGTGCACCTGGGCCTGGACTCCGACTCCGAGAGCGAACTGGTCATAGATCTGGGCGAAGACCAGACGGGGCGGGAGGGGCGGAAAAATAAGAAGGACCCCAAAGAGCCGTCCCCCTCGCAGGATGGTAAGTGGGGGCGCGGCTCCCTGTGTCTTATTCCGGTTCAGGGTCTCCCCTCACCTCTGCCCGTGACCGGAGTTGGTTGATGGTAGCGCCCAGGGCTAGAGGCTCATTGTGGAACAGGCACGGGGGGCGGGGGGCATGTCTGCCCTGGCCTCCTTCCTAGGCTCAGAAGCAGAATGGTCAGCGAGAGCCTCTGGCCGACAAGTGCCGTGCGTCCCCGCCACGCCTCCTGTAAGCTCACTCTCGGCTCTCACGGAGTCCCCCTCCTCCCCTCCCCTCCCCTGCCGGGCCTCTCCCGGGCCACTGGCTTCCTAGAGTGGAAGACCCCTTTGGGTGTGTTTGGGGTTTTGGGGGGGTGGGGGGTGGCTCCCCCATTCCCCGTCTTGCAGTAGACACATTCTGTCCCATCTGGATTTCACTTGGCATGAGTTCTGGATTTCTCTACCTGGACACTTGACTTTTTTTTTGCTTTTTGGGTCACACCCGGTGATGCTCAGGGGTAACTCATGGCTCTGCACTCAGGAATTACTCATGGCAGTGCTCAGGGGACCATATGGGATGCTGGGATTCGAACCCGGGTCGGCCGCGTGCAAGGCAAACTCCCTCCCCGCTGTGCTATTGCTCCAGCCCCGACACTTGACCTTTTTTGAACTGGACAGTTCCTTGTCCTGGGCTTGGGTGGATGTTAGCTCCTCCCCCAGCCCCCACCCCCACCCCGTGGCAATTTAAAAAAAATTTCTGTGGCGGGGAGTGCGAGGGGGGGGGGAGTGGAGGGTTAAAAAAATTGGCCCATCGCCTTGGCTGTGTTACAGGCACAGCCTCCGTGCCTCGGCAGAACTCTCCAGAAAAGGGCTCTGTGGGATCTGAAGGGCGTCTTTCCCGAGATCGAGCTGTCAGCACATTTTTCACTTGGTCTTGTAGGTGGGAGTGGAGGAGAGTCTGGAGACCCCCCAGGGCGGATCCTGAGGGGTCCACCGGGGAGCTGGGGGGGAGGGGAGAAGAGTAGGTGAGAAGGACTGGAACCCTCCCCCGCTGCCACCCCGAACTGCATCCCTAAGGGGACAGGACCACCCGCACCCCCCTCTGAGACTCCCGCCTCCAGTAGCATCGGTTCACCCATAGGCCACTGAGCACTGTGACAGGGTGATTTGGGGGCGGGCAGGCTCGGTTTTCCCAGGGATGGTCTGGGGGCTGGGCTCTGGCTCGGTGTCAGACCCGGTGGGCGTGCACCTAGTCAGTGTCCTTCTCCCCTGGCCCCCGAGTGTGGACGTCGAGGTGGGCTTTGCGGAGTGTGTGTGCTGGCCCCTGTGCCCGGTGGCTGGCCGGGCTGTTGCCCAGAGTCGCAGGCTGGGAGCACCTGGGTTCTGAGCCCAGAGGGCGGGAGCTCCGGTAGTGGAGGCCCGGCACCGCTTACCCCGTGGCCCCGGAGGCCAGGCGGCCTCACACGCGGGGCTTTGGTACTGTCCTTTGCTCTCTGAGCTTCTGACCTAGTGACACTGCCAGAAGGTGGCCGGCTCTGGGCCCCGGCACGGTAGGACAGCGGGGAGGGCGTTTTCCTTGCGTGCGGCCGACCCGGGTTTGATTCCCAGCGTCCCATGTGGTTTGCCTGAGCACCGCCAGGAGTCATTCCTGAGTGGAGGATCAGGAGAGGGACTCCTGAGCACTGCCAGGTGAGACCACAGAAGCCGAAACACAAACGGCAGCCCTTTCTGCGGGGGTGAGAGGAGACGTGATGTTCTCATCGTTGTTCATGATTGTTCAGAATTTCTGAGACAGTGGAATTCTGTACAACTCTCTCCCCTCCCCCCAAAGCCAGCAGAAAGGAGGGAGATGCTTTCTGTCTGTGGCAGGGGTGACCTGGGCAAGTTACTCAAGAATAGGGGATATTGGGGGCCAGAGAGATACCATAGTGGGCAGGGCACTTTTTTTTTCTTTTTGGGTCACACCCGGTGATGCACAGGGGTTACTCCTGGCTCTGCACTCAGGAATTACTCCTGGCAGTGCTCAGGGGACCATATGGGATGCTGGGAATCGAACCCGGGTCGGCCGTGTGCAAGGCAAACAATCGCTATCACTCCAGCCCCAGAGGGCACTTGCTTTGTACGAGGCCAACCCGGGTTCCATCCCCTGCATCCCGTATGGTCCCTGGAGCGTCACCAGGAGTGATTCCTGAGTGCGGAAGCAAGGGGACTCCTGAGCATGGCTGTGCGTGACCTCAACCTCTCCAGCCCCCAGGCCCAATAACAGATATATATATTTTTTAAACACTTTCTTTTTTTCTTTTTGGGTCACACCTGGCAATGCACAGGGGTTACTCCTGGCTCTGCACTCAGAAATTACTCCTGGCGGTGCTCAGGGTACCATATGGGATGCTGGGAATCGAACCCGGGTTGGCTGCGTGCAAGGCAAATGCCCTAACGGATGTTTCGAGGGGGCCGCTTAGCAGGAGGGGGGCGTGCATTTGGAGGCACTTCCTGCAGGCTCGGAGCCTGCCCTGGGATCTTGTCCTTCTGGTGGGGGGGAGCCCACGGGTCAGCTGCGGTGTCCCTCTTTCCCCCGAGGGCCAGGGAGGGGCATGGTGCTGAGGCGGGCGGGGTCCTGCCGTGGGCCAAAGCCCCTTGGTGCCCCACATCCTGCCTCACCAGGAACTTGGCTCCTCTGCCCCGGGCAGTGCAGGAAGCCGGGGGTCGTGACGGCCACGGTCCCCCCACACCGCAGGGAGGTCAGCGAGTCGTTTCACCTCACGGTCACGTGTCTCCCGAGCACAGCTTCCGGGACCCCCAGGTCACCCTCATGGAAAGGGAATCTGATGTCAGGGGGCCAGGGCACCTGAGGCATCACCCCCCACCCCCTTTGCTGTTTTTACAAACAAGCCCCCACAGGGCCTCGCCCTCTGCCTGCTCGGAGCTTCTGGTCTAACCTGCCTCGCAGCTGTCTTGCTGCCTTGCTGCCGTCCAGGCGCTCCTGTCTCGCATTGCCCTTCGGGGCTCCCCCCTCCCCCCATCCCCCCACCCCACCCTGCACTCTTGGCCCAGCGCTGCCCCGAACCCCTCCCTCACCCCGTAGTTGTCTTGCTATCTGCACTGACGGATGTTTCTGGATGAACGTCCCAGAGTCAGGAAGGTTCTGGAGCCCAGACTGCCGCTGACCCCCGCACCCCCCAGAGTTTATCACGACGGAATCAGGAGGGACTAACAGGATCAGTTACTCTCTGGGGGTGCTTTCATCTGACTTGCTCTCGGGGGGCGCCCTGGGGAAGCCGTTGGATGCTTGGGGGTACAAAGGCTTTTTCTTAAGCTGTGGAGTGGCTTTGGCTTGGGTCAGCCACGAGTGACCTGGAGCCTGGTGAGGCCAGACCCTGGTCCTCCCTGTCCACTCGCAGGCCGGTGGCTTGACGGTAGGGCCAGGGTTGGCTCAGGCTGTCTGTCTTTCCTGGGGCACTTAATAGGGTCAGCTGAGGGTCACTCTGCCCTCGGAGGGGCGGGCAGGGCCCATGTCTGGTGCTGGACAGGTGGGTCTGGTCAGGCGGGGTCTTGCAGTGGGATGAACCCCCCCTTCACCCCACATCCTGTCTCGCTGGGAACTTGGCCTCACTGTCTCGGGCAGCTCAGGAGGGTCTCAGGGAGGGGGGCCGTACCCCGAAGTGAAGGTGTCCCTGCGGGGCTGGACGGGTCCCTGGCGGTGCCCCCCCCGCCCCCCGCCCCCCGGTCAGGTTCCCCCGACTTGGCGAACGTGGAGAGATGGTGTGGCCGGGCCGAGTCCAATGCAGTGTCTGTTCTGTTTCACGCGTCGGTTCTAGCCGTGGCCAAAGCGCCACCGTCCACAGCGGCGGGCAGCCTGTCTCCCCCGGAAACGCCCGTCCTCACCCGATCCGCCTCCCAAACGCCCACGGCTGGGGTCACCGCCACCACCAGCACCACGTCCACGGTCACGGCCCCGGCGGCCGCCGCCACAGGGAGCCCGGTGAAAAAGCAGAGGCCGCTCTTGCCGAAGGAGACTGCCCCGGCCGTGCAGCGGGTCGTGTGGAACTCATCAAGTAAGTTTCAAACGTCCTCCCAAAAGTGGCACATGCAGAAGATGCAGCGCCAGCCGCCGCCGCAGCCGCCGCCACCGCAGCCGCCTCTGTCTTCCCAGGGGACGAGATACCAGACCAGACAGGCTGTGAAAGGTATCCGCCGCCCCCCGCCCCGCGGCACGCGCCCCGTCGGCCTCTCCGGCGGGACAGACAACAGACATTGTTCTTTCTTTTTTTTTTCTTTTTTTCTTTTTCAGTTCCCGTTTATTTTCCGGCCTCCCAAGGCCTTTCCATGTCCCAAGTGGCCCTTGACACCTTCCATTTGGCTTTTTGTTGTTTCTTTTTCTTGGAAATTGTTTGGCCACTTGAGGATTTTTTTTTAATTTCATTTAAAAAAAAAATTTTTGGTCGTGTACGGAACCCTCTGGGCCTAGACGGTCCCTCCGAGAGGGGCCGGGTGCTTGCAGCACTGTCTGTCGTCCCAGCGGATGCTCCATTTCATGCATCTCCGGTTCTTAGCTGCCACGGTGACACAGACACACACACTTGACGCACGTGTGCATATATAGTGATTGATACGTATATATGAGGCCAGTAAAAAAAAAAAGGTGATGACTTCCTTTTTTCTTTTTCTTTTTTTCCCCTTTTTTTCTATTTTAAGAGCATAGACCTGGTACCATGCTTGCCTCTTTCCCACCACCCGCATGTTTTGGAGGTCTCTGCTTGTCCGTGCTTAGAGTGCCCCCTCACCCCTGTGGACTGCTGCGTAGTACTCCCCCCAGGGACGAGCACAGGCTGCTTCCGGTCTTGCCCGGTGTGAGCGGGGCTGCACTGAATAACGTTCGCGTCTGTCTTCCACGCGTGTGCTCGGACGTCTGGGCACGCGTGTGGGAGGTTTGCCGAGGGGGCCGTTGGCACTCAGCGTTCCCGTGGTACCTTGGGATCTCCCTCCTGCCGCTGTGTCGGGGGCTCCCTCCAGAACCAGGGGAGGCGGATGACACAGAGCTAAGGGTGTGGGCCCTGCCACCAGCTCTCGGACACCTGCATCTGGATCCCGGAAGGGGCCCCTGGCGTGGCCCCACCCCGTAGCCAGTGCCCCGCGTGCGTGGACGATTCGGGATGTAACATGCAGAGGGAGCCAGGACCGACCTGGCCTCCAGCGGGCCCCGGGGAAGGTTGGCAGGAGGGGGGCCAGGCTTGGTCAGCCAGGCAGGGCCAGGCAGGGGCCATCGGCTGGGGTGAGTCTGTTTCCCCCCACCAGCCTCCCGGACATTGCGAGTCTCCCGCAGAGAGGTCTTAAGGGCCCGTGTTGGTTCTAGTTACCGGTTCCCAGGGGCGGCCCAGGCGGGCGGGAACTGGGCGGTGGCAGAACCTACCCAGAAGGCAGCGTGCTGCCCTAGAGCAGGTCCAGCTCGGACAGGGAGGGGCCTGGTGTCCCTGGGCTGGACGCCGCCAGGCAGGGCTGGGGGGGCTGAGCTCAGGCCCAGCCAGCAGTGCTGGGGGACCTCGTGGTGCCAGAACAAAGCCGGGACTCCAGCCCTTTCATCCATGTCCCTTGCTGAGACTGGGCGTGTCGGGGAGAAGATCGGGGTGAGCGAGGAGACGGCGGAAGGGGGCTAGAAATGGGGGAAGCGGCTGGTTCGTGGCGTCTCCCTGGGTCTGCTGATGGGGTCCCCGGGGGGAGGGGACCAGCCCTGTTTCCGGGTGTCGGGAAGAGCCAGAGCCGGAGGGCGGGGGGTGGGGTGGCCCTGGGGGTGGCGGATGCAGAGTGGGTGCTGTGTGTGCCCGCCCCGGTGGGCTCTGCCCACCCCCGGGGGCTTCGAGCTGGGGCGGCCCCTCCCCCCGCAGAGGGCTGAGGGCGCCTCTTGCCCCCCCAGCTGTCCAGCAGAAGGAGATCACGCAGAGCCCGTCCACCTCCACCATCACCTTGGTGACCAGCACGCAGCCGTCCTCCCTGGTCACCAGCTCTGGGGGCACCAGCACCCTGGCCTCCTCGGTCAGCGCCGACCTCCCCATCGCCACCGCCTCCGCCGACGTCGCTGCGGACATTGCGAAGTATACCAGCAAGGTGAGGGCCCCCGGGAGCCCCCCGCGGCGACCTTGCAGGCTTTTGGCAGGGGGAAGGATGCTCGATCTCCTTTGGGGGGGATGTCGGGGGCTCAGGGCTGACTCCTGGCTCTGTGCTCAGGGATCACGTCTAGTGGTGCTCAGGGACCGTATTATGGGGTGCCGGGGATCGAACCGGGGTCAGCCTCGTGCACGCCAACTGCCCCACCTGCTGTGCTGTCTCCTCAGACCCCCGGTCTGCGCTGAGGACGCCTGAGGCACCAGAGTCTTCACTTGGGGCTTGCTGGGTCTTAGCGGAGTGGTCCAGGCTGGTGGGGGTGATGTCCCGAGCACACGGGGTGGGGGGGCTTCTGACAGAGACACCAGACCTGGGCGTGACTGCAGGCAAGACTGTCCCTGCCCGAGAAGAAGGGCCAAGGGGTTGGTTTGGATTTCGCATTCGGGGACCACAGAAGGGACCGATGGAAACCCAGGGCTTGCAGACTCCATCCCTGTCCCCACCCGCAGCCCCCAGCCCCGAGAAAGCAGCGTGGACTGGCCTGGCCGGCCCCTCCACCCCCACCTCTGTGCCCTGCTGTGGCCCCCTCAGCACTTTGCTTCTGCCGGGCACTTGCAGTGCGTCCGTCCGTGGCACGGTCGGCTGTCGTTCTGCCCTCACTGCCGCTTGTGTGTGTGCAGGGCACTCGCCAGTGGGACTGGATTGTCAAGCGAGTCACCGAAATGCCAGTTCCCAGGGCTGGATGTGTCTGATCTGCCCTCGGCAGGCGCCTGTCCTGGGACTCTGTGATCATAGCAGCGAGACTCGCCCTGGGCTGGAGGCTTAAGCCACGTAGCCCGTGGTGGTCGGTTCCCTCTCTGAGCCACAGGGCTTCCACTGAGGCAGGTGCCAGGTGCCAGGTGTGCAGGGACAGCAGGGCCGGTGGTGGCAAACCATCGTTCCCAGAATCCCCATGTTGCCCGCTGGGTAGTTGCTTTATTTCATTGTTCGAGGCAGAATCATTTGTGTTCGGGATGGGATGAAAGTGACCTTTTTTGGGGGGGAGGGGGGGTATCTGAAATAGGATTTTATTTACTTTTTTTTTAGTGACAAATTTTATTTTTAAGTTTTTAAAAAAGTTTTCTAGAGGGACTGGAGCGATAGCACAGTGGGTAGGGCGTTTGCGCTGACCCGGGTTCGATTCCCAGCATCCCCTCGGGGTCCCTGAGCACTGCCTGGAGTAATTCCTGAGTGTATGAGCCAGGAGCCACCCCTGTGCATCGGCTGGGTGTGACCCAAAAAGAAAAAAAAAGTTTTCTAGAAAATTAGTTGATGTGGATGTTGCTCTGTCTGACCGCAGGGCTGTTAAGTCCTTGTTTAAGAATTTACGGGGGCTGGAGTAATAGCACAGCAGGTAGGGTGTTTGCCTTGTACACGGCCAACCCGGGTTCGATTCCCAGCATCCCATATGGTCCCTCATGCTCTGCCAGAAGTAATTCCTGAGTGCGTGAGCCAGGAGTAATCCCTGTGCATTGCTGGGTGTGACCCCCCAAAAAAAGGGAATTTATTAAGCTGCTGTTACTTTCGGGGGTGTTGCGTGGTCCAGAGACTGTAGGATCTATGATCCGGGACAATGGGGTGACGTGGTGATGGCTGTGAGAGGTCGGCTTAGCTGCCAGGGTGTCCAGAATTACGGGGAGTTGACGGGGGAGACGGGAGGAGCTACTCACCCCAATTCCGGGGGGGGGGGGAACACCTGAGTTCTCAGTTCTTGGCCTGGGCTCTGGGTACCTGAAATGGTTCCCAGGTTGGCGTCTCTGCAGAGAATATTCGTGAAGCAGTGGAACAGGCAGTTATCGTTTTTCTTGTCTGTGAGATTTTGTTCAGTTTTTTTTTTTTTTTTTTGCATTTTGGGTCACACCCGGTGATGCTCAGGGGTCACTCTTGGCTCTGCACTCAGAAATCACCCCTGGCGGTGCTCGGGGGACCCTATGGGATGCTGGGAATTGAACCCGGGTCGGCCGCGTGCAAGGCAGACGCCCTCCCCGCTGTGCTATCACTCCAGCCCCTTGTAGTCTCTGCGCCCGCCTTGGCTGTGGCTGCCGGGCCAAGCCCCCCAGGCCAGGGCTGGCCTTGCGGGGTGGCTTAGGCCGGGAGTGTGGCCGGCCTGGCCTCGGACACTGGCTAGGTCAGGTGCTGGCCAGGCTGAGCTACCCTCGGAAGACCTTCCGGGGCGGGTGGGCGCCGTCCGTGGGCACCTGCTCTGGCCTTGGCTGCCCGCTGGCTCCGCCCACAGCAGAGCCAGAGCCTGGCCGGGACAGAGCCCCGGGGATGGGGTCTGTCGCCCC
Organism: Sorex araneus; assembly: GCF_027595985.1. Lineage (NCBI taxonomy): Eukaryota > Metazoa > Chordata > Mammalia > Eulipotyphla > Soricidae > Sorex > Sorex araneus. The sequence continues at coordinate 130,622,612 of NC_073306.1, read as the reverse complement.
CCATTGCGGCTCTGAGACTGGTGGCCATGCGCACTGCCCGCTGTGCTGGCCAGGAGCTGACCGCGGCCTGCTCTGCCCCGGGAGTCTCGGGGTCCTGCCCGGCGGGGCACAGCACCCCTGCACCTCACAGGGGGGTGCCTTGTTGGCGGGCATCCCGCAGGGACACAGACTGAGCACCAGCTTCCCCCCCTGCTGGTGGCACTGTGCTCTGAGCACCCAGTGCACGGACTCAGTCTTCAGCACCGCACCTGCACACACCTATGTCTGGGTGAGGAAACTGAGGCCTCATAGCCAGAGAGATGGCACGGTGGGGCGGGCGCCTGCCCCGCACGCAGCTGGCCCGGGTCTGAACCCTGGCACCACGTCCCCTGAGAACAGAGCCCGAAGCAAACCCTGGGCACCACTTCGGTGTGGACCGAAACCATTTTAAAAAAGCAAGAGGAACTGAGGCCCACTGAGGGGGACCCTCTGGTGTTTGGGTCAGAGCCAGTTAGCACTGGCAGAGATACTGCCGGGCCGGAGAGGGAAGCGGTGTTTTTTGTTTGTCTTTTTATTTTTTGTAATTCTGGCACCATTGTTGTATTACCGCATAAAAGCTCAGCGGTGCCCGAGCACCACAGCCTGTGTGAACACGGTCTATCTGCTGTGTTAACTCCCACACCTCAGAGGCCGGTTCTGTACTCGAGGACCCCCGCAAGGCTCACCGTCCTGCCTAGCCCCCCGCTAGCCAGGGGTGGGTTTTACAGACGAAAGGCTTGTTTTTGTTAAATTTAGTTCCTGTTTGTTTTCTCTGGACTGGATCGATAGCACAGCAGGTAGGGCATTTGCCTTGCGCACAGCTGACCCGGGTTCGATTCCTCCACCCCTCTCGGAGAGCCCGGCAAGCTACCGAGAGTATCCCGCCCACACGGCAGAGCCTGGCAAGCTCCCCATGGTGCATTCGATATGCCAAAACCAGTAACAAGTCTCACAATGGAGACGTTACTGGTGCCCGCTCGAGCAAATCGATAAACAGTGGATCAACAGTGCAGTGCAGTGTTTATTTTCTCTGTTGACCACTTGGGAGCAAAATGGCATTTGTCTTTTTTTTACCCCATCTGACTTACTTCATTAAGCAGGATACCCTCTCAGTCTTTCCTTGTGGGAAATAGCAGGATTTCATCTTCTTAACAGAGTAGTATTCCTTTGCCCATAATTGTACCACAGTGCTATCCCCTCCAGCTCCCCCCCACCTCCCCTCCCCACCTCCTCTCCTCTCCCCACCTCCCCTCCCCTCTCCTCCCCACACCTCCTCCCCTTCCCTTCTGCCTCCCTTCTTCCTTTCTTTCCCTCCCCTCCCTTCCCCTCCCCTCCCCGCCCATCCTGGGTGGACAGCACCCAGGGGTGCCTAGGGATTGTTCCTGGCCCAGTGCCGGGGGAATCCTCGTGGGCTGGGGATAGACAATCCTGGTCACGCTGCGGCCCATCTAGCTCACTCCGGCCTCTGAGTTATTTATTTTTTTCCTTTCTGGGCCACACCCGGCGATGCTCAGGGGTTACTCCTGGTTCTGCACTCAGGAATTACTCCTGGCGGTGCTTGGGGGACCTTATGGGATGCTGGGGATTGAACCTGGGTCAGCCGCTTGCAAGGCAAACGCCCTACCTGCTGTGTTAGCTCTCTGACCCCAATTCAATTTTATTTTTATAAACTCATAAAATTTCATGAGTTTTTATTATACTCAGTGTTCCACCACCACCAGTCCCACCACCATCCCACCTTCCCACCACCGTTATTTCATGTGTTCTCACCACCCCCCACATCTGCCCCTAATTTATTTGCTATAGCTTGAGAATCCACTAAACATGATCCGAAAAAGGTTCTCCAGGGGAAAGTGTGTGAAGATTGTTGTGTCTCGCCCTGGAGCCTTGAGGCCCTCGTGGAAGAGATCACTAATGTGCTGTCGTCCGTTTTCTTTCGTGAAAAAGAGATAGAGATGATTCTGGAGGCCGAGGCAGGGACCAAATGTCTAATTTCACCTGGGGGTCTCCGGGCCAGTGAGACGGAGTTGGGGGCCCGCGTCGTCTGGGCAGACCCCGGGTGGGGTGGCCTCATGGCGTCTCTTTGTCCTTCCAGATGATGGACGCCATCAAGGGCACGATGACGGAAATCTACAACGACCTCTCCAAGAACACGACCGGAAGCACCATCGCCGAGGTCAGCCCAGACGCCCACCCAGGCTTTGCTGAGCGTTTTCCTGGCCGCTCTAAGGGGGCGCCCCGGAGCAGGGGTCCTGGCACTGTCCGGGGGTGGGGGTGGGGGTAGTGTTTCTTCTCCCAGCCCCCAGGGGTGCCCACGGCTGCGTCCGGTGCTCGTGTTAGCCGCAGTGAACCCTAAAGCCTGTCTCGCCACTCCTGTAAAGTGGGTCCCGTGATCCTTCCCTCCGAGTGGACATGTGGAGCCAGTCTCCAGAGTCTCCACGCGTCATGCTGACCCTAGGGGCTGGTGTGGTGGTGACCACGTTAGGAATAGCCTCCCTGGATGTCTGGTGGCCAGTGGCTGGGGGTGGCCAGGGGCGTAGGTAGCCCTGGGGTTCCGGGGTGCATGTGTGTGTGGGTGGGGAGGGGGGAAGTCAGTGTCCATGGTGGTGAAGAGCCAAGACTGCTGGACACTACTGTGACCGCTCATGACCAGGTAGAGTCTCCTGTGAAGAAGAGGGAATGTGGGGCTGGAGCGATAGCACAGCGGGGAGGGCGTTTGCCTTGCACGTGGCCGACCCGGCTTCGATTCCCAGCATCCCATAGGGTCCCCCGAGCACCACCAGGAGTAATTCCTGAGTGCAGGGCCAAGAGTGACCCCTGAGCATCGCCGGATGTGGCCTGAAAAACAAAAAACAAAAAAAAAAAGAAGAGGGACTGTTCTAGAAGGAGGCCTGCTCCCCTCCAGAGTGAATGCTGTTTAAAAACATTACGGTTGGGTCCGTTGGAGTCCTCGGCCTCCTCTGTTTGCCAGGATGTCAGATACGACCCCGTTCTTGCGGGGTCACGTGTGCCGAGCCATGTACTGACTTGATGGCTCCGGCCAGAGATGCTGAGGTCGGGGGTGCCCCCGGTGCAGGATGGAACTGGGGTGCACTGCCAGACGTGCACGCATCCCCTAGTTTCCGAAGGGAGTAAGGCTCTGCGAGCCTCCCCCCTCCCCCGCCAACAGCTGCCGGCCTTTCTGGATTCTTCGGGCTCCTGGCCCGTGGCTGGTGGTGCTGGTGCCCATTCTCTGGGGAACGGCCCCGGCATCGGGGGCAGTGGGGAGGGGGTGGTCAGCAGAAGCCCTGACACCCACCTGCTCTCATAGCACCCCCCGTTGTGACCACCCAGAATGTCCCCGGACGGGGTCACCTCGTGAAGGACGAGTGCCAGACAGGATGCCCGAGGGGACAGCAGTGCCATCTCATCCCTCCCCTCCACCCCGAGAAACACCTGTTGGTTTTCAGAGCGGGTTGGAATTTCAGCTGAAGGCGTTTGTGGTCCCACCTCAAATGTCAGAGGAAGCCACCTGTGCTTTCCCTCGGGTCCTCATCGAGCCATTCAGAGGGTCGTGTTCGTCGTGGTCATTCTGTGTCGCAGGCCACACTCAGCTGTGCCCGGGCGTGTGCCCCCGGCCCCGGCTTGGTGCTGGAGGGTTGCTCCCTGCCCAGGGGAAACGGGTCCCCGTCGCACAGGGAGTGCCCCCCTCCCCCCCTACTCTGCAGACCAGATTATTTATCCCGGAAACCGCTGCCTGTTGGGGCCCCCTTGCTTTTGGGGTCCTTGGAACAGGGAGGGGGGCCCTGGGCGTAAGCTACCTGTGGCGCCTGGCTCCCCCCAACCCTCCCGGACCCTCCACTGAGGTGTTCGCCTTGTGTCCTTCAGATCCGCAGGCTGAGGATCGAGATCGAGAAGCTGCAGTGGCTGCACCAGCAGGAGCTTTCAGAGATGAAACACAACCTGGGTGAGGCCCGCGGGGCCCCGGGGTCGCGCCTCCCGGGGACCCTCCTTCCCCTTTGTGAGAGGGGAGCGAGCGAGCGAGCGGGAGCCCCGGGCACAGGGGCACCAGCTCTGGCGCACCCCAGAGAGCGGGTCCCGCTCCGTCGGGGAAGGGCGTTTGGGGCCGTCACGGCTCAGCGCAGGAGGGTGGGTGTGACCCTCCTGCTTCCCGGGGTCTGGAGGGCGGGTGGATCCCCGGGGGGGTTGGGGGAGGCTGTTGCTTTGGGGACTCGCCCCCAGACTCACTCCGCTCGCTTCATCTCGTGGTCTTTTTTTTTTTTTTTGTGGCTGTGGGGAGTGCAGGGACCTCCGGGCGTAGGGGGGAGGTATCCGTTGACCGCCGGGCCCCTCCTTCCCCTCAGAGCTGACCATGGCTGAGATGCGGCAGAGCCTGGAGCAGGAGCGGGACCGGCTCATGGCCGAGGTGAAGAAGCAGCTGGAGCTGGAGAAGCAGCAGGCGGTGGACGAGACCAAGAAGAAGCAGTGGTGCGCACACTGCCGCAAGGAGGCCATCTTCTACTGCTGCTGGAACACCAGCTACTGCGACTACCCCTGCCAGCAGGCGCACTGGCCCGAGCACATGAAGTCCTGCACCCAGTCAGGTAGCGGCCGGCCCTCGCTGTCCTGTGCTCCCGGGTCCTCCCTGTCCTGTGCTCGCCCGCAGCACTGGGAACCTGGCACTGAAGTGCAGGGGGCTGGATGTGCGGGTTCAAGGGCCTTTTGGTTTGCCAGGAGCCTGCAGACGCTCTGCGGGTGGGGGGTGGCGGGTGGCGGCAGGCTGGACCGTGTGCTCGGGAGACTGGACGAGCCGCGATGCCGGGTGCCCACACCGGCCTGACCTCGCAGGGGACAGGGCTCGTCACCGTTTCATAGTCTGGTTTTTTGTTTTTGAGCCACCCCCAGTGCTGCTCAGGGCTTACGCGCTTAGGGGACCCTGTGGGGTGCCGGGGGTCGAACCCGGGTCGGCCGCGTGCAAGGCCAGCACCCGGCCCGCTATATTGTTGCTCTGGCTCTGTCGGAGCCGTTTCCAGTCTGGTGCAGTGACTCCGCTGTCTCCTGGCTCTGGGCCGTGACCCCGACTGTTGAAGGCTGACGTGGCCATTGGGGGGGGGGGTCCCTCTTGGTGGTGCCCCAAGGGCTCTGTGCTCGGGGACTATCCCTGGCGGTGTCGGTGTCCAGCCCGGGCTCATCTCCCCGTCCCCAGGGTGCTACCAGTCTGCCTGGACACACGTGTCCTGCGTCCACCCTCCCGGAGCTCCTTCTAGTGCCTTCATTTCAGTCTGGATGAAGGCCGCGCTCCCCCCCCACCACCAGCTGGGCCTCTGCCGTTTTTTTTTTCCCCCCGTGAGTTTCCATGACCACCCCGGAGGCCGCCCGCCCGTGCGGCTGAATGAGAAGCTGCCGGGTGTCCTGTGTAGTTGGAGTCCCCGGCCCGACCCAGGCTGGATGCTCTCTCGCCCCTCGCCGGAAGTCCGGCTTCCGGACCCCGATAGCCGCTGGGGTGTCCTGGGCGGGGTGGATGGGCCTCTTGTCCAGGGATGCGCCCAGCCTCACGGTGCCTCTCCCCTGCCCCCCCCAGCCACGGCCCCTCAGCAGGAGGCGGACACGGAGGCCAGCACGGAGACCCTGGGCAAGTCCACCCAGGGCAGCGCGGGCAGCACGCAGACCCCCACGCCCGACCCCGCCAGCGCCGCAAAGGAGAAGGAGGCGCCGGCCGAGAAGAGCAAGGAGAGTGCCGCGGTGAGTGTCCCTGGGCCTTCGCGACACGGCCCCCCTTCCCTGGGGCCGGGCGGTGTGGGGATGGACCCTGTCCACCTCCCCGAGGGACTCGGGTTCTTCTTTAAGATGCAGCAGTGGGGTGGCCTGACAGAGTCTGGATTTTTGCTTTTTGGGTCACACCCGGCGATGCTCAGGGGTGACTCCTGGCTCTGCACTCAGGAATTGTAGGATAACATAGCTTCAGGTAGTTTAGGTTTATTGGGTTACTCCCGTTACAGTGCTCCCACTCCTCTGTGTTTATTTGTAACTTCTTTCTTAGTGTTCTGTTGACTTGCAAATATTGTTTTTCTCTTTTCCTTAGTCCAAACATTTATTAACATCTTAATACTAGTTGTTTTTGTATGGACATAGCAAGAGATACATTGAGGCTTGCAAGGCAGCTCTCCTGGCAACATCTTGCCACAGACTCAGACTACAGCACTCAGGCCAGATTAATCATTCCTCACCCTAGCAGGGTCCAAATCTAGTTATCACTGTTTGGATCATGACAACATTTGTCCATGACCAAGCTCTTAACTTAGAGCTAAGCATTAGGCACTTTGGCCAGGCCCATCTCGATGCCAGGGTAGCACACAACTCACCGCTTGCCCTGGGTCCTTCTTGTCCCTCATCGGGACCCTGCTTTTGGGGGCGCTAAGAAGTAAGGGCAGCTGAGGCTTAGGTCAAGAGAACAGATGCCCTGGAGGAAAATATCATGTAGAGTCGAATGACTCCCAGGTTACAAAAGCATAACATTTGTTAAGTCTTCCTGTGTCCATACAAAAAGGACTTGCTCTGAATAAACTATGCAAAGGACTCAAGGAGAAGAGAAAAACAGTATTTACAAGTCAACAGAACACTAAGAAAGAAGCTACAAATAAACAAAGAGGAGTGGGAGCACTGTAACAGGAGTAACCCAATAAACCTAAACTACCTGAGGCTATGTTATCCTATAAGGAATCACTCCTGGAGGTGCTCGGGAGACCCTATGGGATGCTGGGAATCGAACCCAGGTTGGCTGCGTGCAAGGCGAACGCCCTCCCCGCTGTGCTCTTGCTCCAGCCCCACCTGAGAGAGTCGTAGCACAGGGCTGGACGCGGCGGGCGGGGCTGACATTGGCGAGTCACTCCCTTTGGCCCTTCTCTGAGAGAAGGCCACGCGCCACACCCGACATGTCCCCGCAAGGCCAGAGCTGGTCGCTTTGTTTCATTCCTGTTCATCGAAATGCCAGAAGTCAGGTGGGGGCCGGTGACAGCCACGTTGGATTGTGCAGAGCTCCTGCTGGTGTCTGGGCGTGTTGGGGACAGGAAGGGGGTTGGCCCTCCGCACATGAGACACGACAGCCTGAGGGGGGGGCAGGGGGAAGAAATATCACTGCCACGCCAGTCGGAGCTCTCCCTGGGGCCTGAGGCACGCACGAGAACCTTGGGAAATAAAAGCGGGTCGATCCAGTTTGTTTGCTTTTTGGGTCATACCCGGCGATGCTCAGGGGTTCCTCCTGGCTCTGCACTCAGGATTCACTCCTGGCGGTGCTCGGGGGACCCTCTGGGATGCCGGGAATGAACCCGGGTCGGCTGCGTGCAAGGCAAACGCCCTTCCCACTGGACTGTCGTTCCGGCCCCTGAGTTGATCCAGTTTTAAAGTCATCAGCTTTTATTTTTTTTTTTTTGGCTGTAGGCAGTGCAGAAGTCGACCAAGGCTGGGAATGTTCTAGAACTGTGGCTGTTGGGTTGGGTCACCCTCATGCTGTTTTCCTGCATTTTCAGTGGGAGAATTAGAACCTGGGCCTGAGGGTTACCCCTGCCTGAGGCAGTGCCCGGGGCTTCCCCGGAGCTCCCAGGCCCCTGTGCCCTGAGGACCGCCCCCCTCTCTCTTTGTGTTTCCAGACCCTCGACCTTTCTGGTTCCAGGGAGACGCCCTCTTCCATTCTCTTAGGCTCCAGCCAAGGCTCCGGTATGTTGTCGCCCCCTGCTGGCCGAATGGTGCCACCATAGCCCATGCAGGCAGAAGGGAGCAGGGGGGTTCAGAGCTTGGGGCTGCCAGTGGAGATTAAATCCAGCCTCGGGCTGGTCTTGACCCGGGACCTAACAGACTTGGGGTCGGGGTTCAGATTGGGGAGCGGAGCCATAGAGGGTGTGGGTGGGTTGTTACGGGGGGGGAGGGGTGAAGGACAGATGCGGGGGTGGGGGGCAAGTAGGAAGGAAGGAGCCCAGTTCTGTCTAGTTTGGGGGCCGCCCCCGGTGGCACCTGGGGCTGACTCCTGGCTCTGCACCCAGGCAGGCTTCGGGGAACTGTACACGGTGCGGGGGCATGGGGGGGGTGTCAGACCCGGGTTAGCTGTGCTCCAGGCGAGTGCCTCAGCTCCGGGGCATGGTTCTGGGTCCTTGGTGGGGGGTGGGGGGTCTGTTCCTTGACCGTGTCCCCCTGACGCCTGCATCTCTCGAGCACTTGTCCGGTGGGGACCCCCTGCAGCCTTTCTGGTTTTGCTTCTGCAAAACTCGGGCGTCCTGCCAGCACCCCCATTGCAGGGTGTGTTGGGTGGGGGGCGGGCACTTTCCCCCCTCCCTCCCCCATGCCTGGGGTGCTGACCCCGAGCCTGCTCCCCCACAGAGCACTCCCGGAGCGGTAAGTCCAGCGGCTGGAGCGGCGGCAACAGCGGCGGTGGCAGCGAGGAGAAGCGGCCTGCAGCCCGCGGCGAGCAGGGTGCCACCCCCAGCGCCAAGAGCCTCCTGCCCTCGGAGTCGCGGCTGGACGCCTTCTGGGACTAGGGCCACGGCGCAGCCCCGGAGGGGACCCCAGGACAGCGGGAGAGCGTGAAGAAGTGGGAGGCGGGGAGGAGCACGCCCCTCCCCCCTCCCAGGGAGCACCCCCCCGCCTCAAGACTCAGCCCGGCCCTCCCTCCCCCTCGCACCCGGCCCAGGGCGGCCCACACTACACACCACCACGCTTCCCGCCGTGGCCCCGAGGGGACCCCGCAGCGTTGGATGTAAATCCTGTACCATGGATGACGGTGACCCGAGAGTTCCGCCCCCTTTTTATATTTGTATCAACTTTAACTTATAAAAAAAAAAAAGAAAAGAAAAACAATTTTTTTAAAAAAAATAAATAAAAACACCAACAAAAGGAAATGTTTAGATGTTGGAGACCAGTTGGTCCGGCCCATCTGTCGCGCGGGCATCCTTGGCGCCCGCCCCTCCTGGGGGGCCACCCCCCCTCCTCGTGCCACCTGCAGCAGGCGGGGCTCCGAGCGGGCGGACACGGCCCCCTCCCCCCATCAAGCCATGGCTCCCCTCCACATCCTTCGCCGTCGTCTCACGGAAGGCAAGTGCTCAAGTGCCCTGGACCGAGGGGCCAGGGTGGGACGAATTTGTTTCCTGAGACCCCGAGCAGCGAGGCCGGCTCTGCTCCGGGCCGGTGGGGGGGCAGGAGGCTCGTCCGTCCGTGTTTACAGAAGAGCGAGCCATCGAGGCGCGGGCGGGGGACGTGCAGAAGCAGACGGTGGCCTCGCTCTCGGACCCGTCACCCCCCTCCCATACGCCTCGCCACCCGGGGACTCGGGAAGAGCTGGCCGAGGCCCCCCACCCCGAGCCCGGCAGGCAGCATGTACGTCCAAGTGACCCGTGGGGGTTTGAGTTTGTTCCGTAAGCATGACACGAAGCCTCGGGGGGCCGGCGCCCGCCCCGCGCCGCCCGCCCCCCGCCCTGTACACTACGTGCGCGGTCGCTCCGTTCCCCACGTCCTGTAAAATGATAAGCGTCGAACAAAGCCAGAGGTGATGTATGTATATGAGCAAATTAACTGTACGATATCATTCCAGTACATTCTGTTGTACATTTTCAGTCTCGTTTACTTTCTCTTCGTTGTGGATGAGAGGATGCGAACTGTACAGCTCCCAGCTAGCGGCCCGTGTTTAGAGAACCACACCGAGTATTAGGAGAGAGAAAGGATATTCGTGCATTGCAGTTGTGGGGATTAAAAAAAAAATAGCCTAGCTGGCCTTACTCGTGAGCATAATTGCTTTTAGCATATGGAAGTATTTTTTCACATTTTCTTTGTATAAAATTTGTATTAAACTTAAAATATCTTTTTTGATGCTGGTGTTTCTTTGTGACTGAGCCAGGGGCCACTCGGGATGCTCTCCTTTTCGGGGTCCCCTATGCCTCGCCCTGGCCTTTTCATTCTTCATCTTTTTTTTTTTTAAACGAGACGGTGGTGGGGAAGTGGCCTCGCATCTTTCCTGTCCGCCTTTATCTGCTCCAAGGCAGCTGCTCGTGTCCACAGGAGAAGGACGGGAGAGGCCACGGGCAGCTGCGGGCCGCCTCTTTCCCTCTGTGCCTGCACCCAGTGGGAGTGGGCTGGGAGGCCCCCTGCAGGCCGCTTGCTGGTAGTGCAGGGGGAGGAGCCCAATGGGGTGGGGTCAGCACTGCACCCCGGGTTGCAGGCTGGCGCCTGGCCAGGTGCTGCAGACTTCTCCTGGCCTGGGGGCGTGCCACAGGGGCCCAGTAAAGACCCCCTGGGGTGAGCATCTCAGCCGGGGGCCCCGGTAGGTGCAGAGGCTCCGGGCTGGCGTGGGGGCAAGCTAAGCCAGAGGGGGTCATTGGCACCCAGATGCCCCCCTCCGGCCACTAGACCCTGGTCCCGGGATGGCCACGGGGATCGAGGGGCGCCCGCACTTCATGGTGTTTGGGGCTTGTGATTGTGGCGTGTCCCTCACATCTCAGAGTCACCATGGAGGACCAGAGAAGATCGTGGCCCCCGGGCCCCGTGACCCCGGGGGGCTCCTCCCCCTCCGGGTGTCCCCCTGTCCCTGCCCACTGGTCATCCTCACTCAGAGCAGCGTGGAGGGTGTTCTTAGCCGGCCACGCTCGTGTGTGTCCCTTGGCTGTGGGCGTGGGCTGTCAAGACCAGTGACGGGGAAGGTGGCCACGGTCACCGAGTGGCCCGGCTCCACAGCCTCTGGCGTCTGCCCCCGCAGGACCTGGTCACCCCGTGGCCAGCCCGCCTGGGAAGAGAAGACGCCCAGGAGGGCAGGAGACGGCTGCTGGTTTGCTGTTGGGCCACAGTAGGGGCCGCGGCCTGGAACCCGGGGCTGGAGCCGGGGGCTCCCTGCCGCGTGCCCTGTAAGCGGGAAGACCTCCCTGGCAGCGGTACACCCTGTGTCCTCCTCTCTGCGGGGTTGGGGTCCGCCTCTGCTGCTGCCCCAAGCCCCACCCAGCAGGGGGCCTCGAGACTGACCCGCTCGTCAGGGCCTCTTGACCGTCGGAGGGGTCGGAGGCTGTGGCCGCACCGCAGAGCCACCCTGACCCTGCTTTCTGGACATTCATGACTGAGCTGAGACAGGGCGTCCGGCATGTGTGCGTGTGCGTGCGTGTGTGTGTGTGCGCGCGAGCATGTGTGTGCAAGCATGTGCATATGTGTGTGCGTGTATGCATGTGCGTGTGTGTGAGCATGTGCATATGTGTATGCATGTGCATGTGTGTGTGTGTGTGTGTGTGTGTGTGTGCAGTCTCCTGGCCTCTTGGGCGGGACCCCTTGGCCCTGCTGGGTGTCTCGGCTCACTGCCGGTGCACGCTCGCCACCTAGTGGTCCCCGGGTGGTCTGCAGCCTGCAGCGGCAGGGGAGTTTGGGGAGAAGGTGGGCAGAGCCGACACCGGGTGCCCGCTGCAGGGGCAGCTGTGCCCATCACCTGCCACTCGGAAGCGCAGGCTGCAGCTCTGGTGGCAATAGAGAGGAGCGGGGGGGTCTGGTGAGTGGGGCCTTGGAGTAGAAACCTGTAGGGGGATTCATGCACTTTGTTGGGGGGGGGAGGGATTCTCTGTACCCAGGGGGTCCGGGAACCATCCCCAAGGCCACTCAGAGCCCGGCCTCCCTGGCGTGGGGTCACTGGGGTCACTCACTACTGGGGTCACTAGGGCCACTGCTGGGGGTTACCGGGGTTACTCTGCTGGGGTGACGGTCACTGGGGTCACCAGGGTCACTACTGGTGCTGGGGGGTGCAGGGCTGTGTCCTGCGACGCTGATGCCCAGTCGTGGTGCTGGGGGTCAGGTCGGCGTCGGCACGTCTGTGCTGCCCCTGAAGGGCAGCAGCCAGTGCGGACCAGCACCGGGGGAGACTGGCCTGCAGACCCGTCAGAGCCCAGAAGGTGTCCGAGCCGGCGTGCCTGGCACCTGTCCGCTCTAGGGGCTCCAGTGAGGGCGAGGACGTGCATGTCGCAGAGACGGTTTAACCGGGCCCTGGGTTTGAGGCCACCCCAGTAAAGGGAGACCCCAGAGAGGAAGGGATGGAGGTGATGGGGGGGCGGCCGGAGCCCGAGCTCCTCGCCCAGCAGAGAACAGACCAGAGGCACCCGGCGTGGCAGTGCTCAGGGCTCACCCCTGACCCTGAGCTCAGGGAGATGCTCTGGGGACCACACGTGGTGCCTGGGATGGAGCCCGGGTCGGCCACGTGCACGGGAAGTGGCTGCTGCGCGGCCGTGTCACCCAGTTACCCGGCGGGTCATTTCAGAGCACCCAGCCTGCTGGCCGTGTGTGTGTGTGTGTGTGTGTGTGTGGTGGGTCATTTCAGAGCACCCAGCCTGCTGGCCGTGTGTGTGTGTGTGTGTGTGTGTGTGTGTGTGTGTGTATGTGTGTATATTGCCCTTGTCCTGCTCCTGCCATTGTGTGTGTGTGTGTTGCTCGCTCAGCTCCTACCATTGTGTGTGTGTGTGTGTGTGTGTGTGTTGCCCTTGCCCGGCTCCTGCCATTGTGTGTGTGTGTGTGTGTGTGTGTGTTGCCCGACCGGCTTCTGCCATTGGGGGTGTGTGTATGTGTGTGCATGCGCGCGCATACACGCAGCTGACCTGTTGGACAGCAGCTGCTCTTAGCCCGGGGCCTGTCGGGACACACGCAGAGCTGCTGTCTCCGAGGGCTTCTCTTCTCTTGTCCCCCCTTGTGGCGGAGAAACTGGAGGTTCAGCGAGGCGGTTCCCACGGTCTGCGCGCTGCTGGGTCTGTGAATGCCCGAACTTCCCTCTGCAGGGTGGGCTTGGGTGCTTCCGGGGACCCAGTGGGCTGATGACCGCAGGTGTGTGTGTGTGTCTGTGTGTGTGTGTGTGTATGTGGTGGGGCTCAGTGCAGTGTCGGGATGCAGTGACAATACACTCACGTCAGAGGCTTGGCCGGATTCCGGTGTGTTCCTGCTCCTTCCACCACACCAGGTGGCCAGTAGGACCCCAGGGCTGGGGGGGGGGGACTGGAAGGACAGGGACACCTCTGCCCCCTTCTCTAGAGCGCATCCCAAACTCATTGGTCACAAGTTGATATTCAGATGTTTATATCGGATTTGATTGGAGCAGGTTTATCACGGCCATGTGAAAATAAAGCCCAACATTTGCACACAGTGTGACCTGTTAACCATCCCACTTCTGCAAACCAGCCGAACCCCTCCACATTCGGAGCCAGCGAAGGAAGGGGCTGGAGGGTTAGTCGCTTGCCTTAATGTGTCTGACCCCTGGCACCCCATTTGGTCCTCTGAGCACCACCAGGAGTGAGCCCCGAGCACAGAACCCAGGAGTCATCCCCGAGCACAGAGCCAGGAGTCAGCTCTGAGCACAGAGCCAGGAGTCATCCCCGAGCACAGAGCCAGGAGTCAGCCTCGAGCACAGAGCCAGGAGTCATCCCCGAACACAGAGCCAGGAGTCAGCCCTGAGCACAGAGCCAGGAGTCATCCCTGAGCACAGAGCCAGGAGTCAACCTCAATCACAGAGCCAGGAGTTAGCCCAGAGCACAGAGCCAGGAGTCAGCCCCGAGCACTGCCAGGTGAGGCCTCTCCTCCAAAATAAGAATCAGAGGTGGAGCCGGTGAGGCTCCTGGTGTCTGACCTCAGAGGTCACTGTCGTGTCCGCTGGCGTCTGGGCATTGCCTGCCCTCTGCTGGGATCCACATAAGCCGCCCTTTCTCGAACCCTGGGGTGAGCATCTGGCCAAGGGCGTAGCCGCCTTGGGGCCACCCCCAAAGCTGGGTTTCTGGGCCAATGTGTAGGTTTCGAGCGGCTCCAGCTCCTGCCTGGTGGTTCGCAGCGCCCCCTGCTGGCCGCGGGGAGCACAGCCTAGGTCAAGCCACGCTCCAACTCCAAAGGGACCAACCTGCCCTCTGACCCCCTGACCTTTGTCCTCCCCGCTGCCTGTGACTTCCCAGCCTGGCAGCCAGCTACAGAGCTTGGCTACCTGGAGGGACAGTGTTTGCTGCCAGGCGATCTTGCTCAGGGGTCACCTCCCAGGTGACGGTCACATCCAGGGTGTCCCTGGCACTCCCCAGCTCGGGGGCTCAGCCAGCTGGGCTGTGTGGGTGCTGGAGGTCAGGATCTTCCCAGCAAGGGTGCAAAGGTCTCAGGCCGCTGCTGGTCTCTGCTGCCAGCTGTCGCAGTGACCCTCCGCCCCCACCGGTCACCGGCTACTCGGGAGGGAACTGAGGCTGTGACCAAGTGGGCAGGGCTGAGGGCGGGGGGGGGGCATGGGGAGGAGGGGGAGGGGGGAAGGGATGGAGGAGGGCTGCAGGAGAGTGGACAGAAAGACAGTGGGCGTGGGAGGGGGTGGGTAGAGCAGGAGGACTCTGGGCAGGCAGGGGACGGGGGGAGGAGCCCAGCAGGGAGGGCGGGGCTAGAGGGCAGGAGGAGGCGGAGCCTGAGCCTGCAGCCTCTGCTGGGGTCCCGATTCTAGCACGTCCTCTCCCTGGTCCGCGAGGCCCGGGGTGCGGTCTGCGGGCAGCCCTTGCGGGGGACCCCGAACACGCGGCTCTGAGGCTGGGAGACGGATCAAAGCTACGTCCCTACGGGGGAAGGGGGGCGGGGAAGCTCAGTCTGGGCGCTGTTCCCTCCGCGGTGACGAGACTTTCTCTGCGAGAGATGCTCCAGCTCCCACCGAGGCATCCTGCATCCCCGCAGCTGCTGGGGGACCCTGGGTTTCGCCCACGGGGCCGGAGCACAGCAAGGCCGAATCACCAACCCAGGGGGGGTTCTGCCCCGAGTGCCTCACTGAAGCGGGGACGGTGCTCCTTCCATTCCTGTTTTTTTTTGCTTGGATTTGCTTTTTGGGTCACACCTGGCGATGCACAGGGGTTACTCCTGGCGGTGCTCGGGGGACCCTATGGGATGCTGGGAATCGAACCCGGGTCAGCCGTGTGCAAGACAAACGCCCTCCCCGCTGTGCTGTCGCTCCAGCCCCTCCCTTCCATTCCTGACTCAGCCCTGGAACATCAGGTCCTCCCCACAGGTGGTAAATGGATTTCCTAGCTCAGTCCCCACTCCTACGGGGACCAGCTCTTCTGAAAAAAAAAAAAAAAAATTTTTTTTTTTTAACGGGGTTTGCTGCTAAAACCAGCTCTTTAAGCTTCTGACTCGGGTTTCATCAAGGAGCCAAATGAGCCGTGGGTTTCTGTCTTTTGCTGAAAGGTTCTCGAAGGTTCTCCTCCGTTGTGTCTGACACACGGAGGAGCCTTCTCCTAAGTAGACTGCACAGGACGCAGCTGTTTGATCACCTGGAGCCAGCTACACCTGAAGAAAGCTCTCACAAAATATTCCTGGACACACCTTTAAAAGATTTTTTCTTAAGCCAGTCTGAGTTATATTTTATTCTCCTGCAACATAAAAGAGTGTATGTCAGGGACTGGAGTGATGATAGCACAGCGGGTAGGGCGTCTGCCTTGCACGCGGTCAACCCGGGTTCGATTCCCAGCATCCCATAAGGTCCCCTGAGCACTGCCTGGAGTAATTCCTGAGTGCAGAGCCAGGAGCAACCCCTGTGCATTGGCCGGGTGTGACCCAAAAAGAAAAAAGAAAGTGTGTAAGTGTGTGTGTGTGTGTGTGTGTGTGTGTGTGTATGTGTGTGTGTGTGAGAGAGAGAGCCCATTTCATTTGGATTTGTTAAGAGCAGAAATAACACTGTTAACACCTTCCCCCTTCAAAATGTAAACCTGGTTTTATTTAATGCCTTTGATCCGTCACAAAGTACCACCTCCTCCCAAGCTCCCCTCTTCCTAGAAAACAAGACGGCAGCTTAAGGCACGAGACTGTCCACACGCTGTCAGGTCTGGAGAAACACAGAATAAGCAAGAGCCTCCCGACAGCCCCACCACGCCGCCCTGCCAACAGAGAATGATTGTCCCAGAACACGGCCCGAGCAGAGAGGCCCCGCCAGACCCGTGCACCGCCCACGTGCCCCCAGAAACCCCCGAACCAACCCAGGACTGAGAAAACCAACGACACAGGAACGCGAGCAGAACACCCGAGGGATGAGATCGTCCATAAATTAGAAAGGAAAAGAACCCTGCCCGGCCCCCCTCACGCCAGCCCCCGGCACCTCCGTGGCGCCCCCTGCTTCCTCTGAGCCTTCCAGAGACGTCCACGCGCCAGACCCATCCCTGGCCCCCGAGTCCAGCAGTCCAGAGCCGCTGCCGGGCGCTCGGCGTCTCAGGACTTTGCTGGGACCGAGATGGCCACCAGAGGCGTCCTCTGCCCCGCCGAGGCCGTGCCTGGCGTCCAGCATCCGGCGAGTGAGGGGACGCAGCAGGGCAGGCGTCGGGGGCTGCTATAAATACTCCAGCTCCAGGGCGTGTCTCAGCGCCTCCAGGTCCGCGTGGCAGGATATCCGCCAGAAAGGCATGTTGTGCTGGAACAGAGGACGTGGACACCGGTGAGGGTCAGTCTCAGGTGGGCTCAGCACCCCGCGGCTTTTCCCCAGTACGAGCGAGGCTGCTGACCCCTGTCACCGCGCTGGGTGTTTTTTTTTTTTTCCAGGGGGTCACATCCAGAGATGCTTAGGGGTTACTCCTGGCTCTGCACTCAGAAATCATTCCTGGAGGTGCTTGGGGGACCCCATGGGATGCCGGGGATCAAACGTGGGCTGGCCACATGCAAGGCAAATGCCTCACCGGCTGTACTACTGCTCCGGCCCCTTAACTTTGCATTTTCTTTTCTTTTTTTTCTTTTTGGGTCACCCGGCGATGCACAGGGGTTACTCCTGGCTCATACACTCAGGAATTACTCCTGGCGGTGCTCGGGGGACCCTATGGGATGCTGCGAATCGAACCCGGGTCGGCCGCGTGCAAGGCAAACGCCCTCCCCGCTGTGCTATTGCTCCAGCCCCTTAACTTTGCATTTTAGCTGCAAGCTGGCGGGAAGGATCCACAGCTCACGGCAGAGGCAGGATGTGGCTAGGATACAGTCCACTCGCAGTGGCAGCTGTTAGAGACAAAGCATTAATGTTGGCTTGGGGGCCGCACCTGGCGATGTGGTCAGGGTCACTCCAGGCGGGGCTCGGGGGACCCTAAGGGATGCCGGGGATGGAACCCAGGTTGGCTGTGAGAAAGACAGTTGCCCTCTCTGCCGGGCTATGGCTCTGGCCCCAGGAACACTCGTGCTGCTCAGGACCTAGCTCTTGGGCACAGCGGCGAAGGACCCTAGCATCGTGCGCCCCCCCTTCCCAACTGCTACCCCCACAGCCTCCACTCAGCACCCACGGAAACTTGCAGGGCCCTGCCCGTGTCCACGCTGGGAGCCGAGTACGCTGTCCACTGGCCGGCCTGGATAGCAGGCCTGGGGCTCTCACAGGGCAACCTCCTACCACAAGAGGGGACAGCCGTGAAGACCTGGGGGTCAGAATGAGAGCTAGTCTGGAAGCTCCTCCCTCTGGAAGCCCCGAGCCCCGCCAAGATCCGCAGAATCCAGGACAAGGGCGGGGCTTCCGACTAAATGGGCGGGGCTTCTCGAGAAAGGGGCGGGATTCTGAGAGAGGGGCGGGGCTTCCAACCAAAGGGGCGGGGTCTGAAGGGGCCGGCAGCTGCTCAGGCCTGCACGTTTGCCTTTCCTTAGCATCTGCTACTCAGGAGGGATGGAGAGACCAGATGCTCCCAATGAAGCTGGGTGACGTTCCCCACCTCCTTGCCAGAGCTCAGGAAGGAGCGGCCGGTGGCGTCGTCGGGCACCCGGGTCTGCGGCAGCAGTCCCGGTACCAAGGTGCATCCCCTGCCGCTCTCAGCATTTTCATGGGCCCGTCTCTGTCCTTAGGGTAGGACCGGGCTCCTGGAACCTAGGATGGGTGTGTGTGCAATAAGACACACGTGCACCCAAGAGCGGAAATGACTCCGGATGCAGCTCTCTGCCCTGTGTAGATGCAGGGCAGATGCCCCCTGGAGACCAGCCAGCTAAGGGGGCTGGAGGGAGCTGATGTGAGGAGCCCCCAGAAGCGGGAGGCCCCCGGGGCTGCCCCAGAAATGGGCGCAATTATCTTTTTTTTTTTTGCTTGTTTGTGGGGCCACGCCCAGCAGTGCTCAGGGGTTACTCCTGGCTCTGCACTCAGTGAATCCCTCCTGGCAGTGCTCGGGGGGACCATATGGGATGCCCAGGATGGAACCTGGGTCGGCCCCGTCGCCCCGGCCGGTAATTACCTTTTTCGCTCCCTGCTCCTCTTCCACCCCATCCCCGATCACGATGTAGACGGCTTTCCGGCCGAAGCGCTGCATGATCCTCTCAAAGCAGCTCTCCTTGCCTGCGTGGGTTGGGAAGGAGAGACGGGGTGCTGGGTGAGGTTCCGGGGGTGTGGAGGTGGGGACCCCCGCAGGTCTCCACCCTCTAGAACACCTCCCTCTTCAGGTTTCTCTCACTACAACTATGTGACTTAAACATTGCTACTTACACTTCAAAACAGAGACTTAAGCCAGGATTCCACACCAGAGTAAGGCCCATGAGTGGAGGTGCATGGGGGCTGGAACAATAGCACAGCGGGGAGGGCGTTTGCCTTGCACGAGGCTGACCCGGGTTCGATTCCCAGCATCCCATATGGTCCCCTGAGCACCTCCAGGAGTGACTCCTGAGTGCAAAGCCAGGAGGTAACCCCTGTGCATTGCCGGGTGTGACCCAAAAAGCAAAAAAAAAAAATTTAAATAAGTGGAGGTGCAAGAAACAAACAGAGAAGGTGTGTGGAAGGCTCTCCACTGGCCGTTTGTGGCTGGCATTTGTTCGTTGGGGGCCGCAATCAGCTATGCTCAGAGGTTACTCCTGGTTCTGCTCTTAGGAACCACCCCTGGCGGTGCTTGGGGGTCCATTTAGGATGCCTGGGATCAAAACCAGGTCAGCTGCATGTAAGGCAAGTGTCCTAACAGACATACTATCCACTCTGGTCCCTGTGCCTCGAATTTCTGGTTTTAAAACCCAAAGACATTTTCATACCATGTTCTCACCTAGAATTCCTATAGAGGCAAAAATTCCTCTAAGGAAAATGTTTCCAAAGTGATTTTTTTTCTGCTCCAGAAAATACACACACACACACACACACACACACACACACACACACACACACACACACATACACACACACACATGCACGCAGTAAAAATATCTAATTAAAAAACAATTTGACTAACTAGATTTATTTAGCATTATACATTTTAACTGATAAAAGAATGACCAAAAAACACCCCCGTCAAGGAAACCAATATTAGTTGCTCTGATGATAAATGCTGCTGTTAATTCCTAGTTATTAAATTTTCTTATCCGATGACAGGTCTGAGCGTATGGCTTGTTCTATTTGTTAACAAGGAAGATCAGCAGCTGTTAAAGAGAGGTAAAGTAGGCTAGTCTAAATTGACTCTCTCTGAGAAAAAGATGAAGAGGAAAAAAAAAAAACCCTCAATTTTCTCTCTGGATGTTCAAGGTTAGATCCATGCTTATCTGAGGACTCGTGCTACTGAAATGAAAAACACCCACTGTACCATGCAGTGGTGGGAACTATTTTCCTTTTTTTTTTTCCTTTTCTTTTCTTTTTCTTTCTTTGTTTTGTTTTGGGCCCCACCCAGCGATGCTCCGGGGTTACTCCTGGCTCTATGCTCAGCTATCGCTCCTGATGGTGTTGGCGATCGAACCTGGGTCTTCTGTGTGCAAGGCAAGAGCCTTACCCACTTGCTATCTCTCCGGCCCCTTAGTGACATTTTTAGGGTTCCTAGTCACCAAGCTATGGGCCACATTTCCTTGCATCCCTTGCAGCCAGAGGTCACGTGACTAAGCCGGGGCCCACAGGAAGTGAGCAGAAGTTACCATGCGATGTAGGACCTGCATTACTCTCTCCTTTATCCCTTGTCCCGTAAACTGGAAGATGATGTAGCAGGATTCTGATTTGACCACAGACGGTGCAGATAAAACCACAGAAAATGGTGGAAAAAGAAACATCCAGTTTCCTAGGCTGGTCCACCAGCCTGGGGCACCGCTCCCCTCGGTTCTGTAATGTGGAACAAGCTTTGGGTCTGCTTGAAGCCCTGTGTCTGGGCTGTGTGTGTGACCGGAGCTCTGCTGCTTCCCTGACATAGAAGCTTCCGGAAACTCTTTGAGCTAGTTTCTCCCAGCAGCCCCGGCTTCGAGGCCAGGGGGCTGTGCCGGTCACTCGGGGAATCAGACTCCTGCTCTCAACAACTTCCTTCATCCCCCACGCCCTCCCCCTCCCTGCATCCCTCCCCCCCTCCAGCTTCTGGCTTCCTTCCTTCCTTCCTTCCTTCCTTCCTTCCTTCCTTCCTTCCTTCCTTCCTTCCTTCCTTCCTTCCTTCCTTCCTTCCTTCCTTCCTTCCTCCTACCTGTCTTGGTTGCGCTGTAAATGTTCTCGATGGGGAACACGGAGCCCAGTCCGTACAGCAGAACTTTGGCCAGCGCGGGGATGAGCTGGGTGGTGGTGACCAGCACATTGACACAGTTGGGTCTGAGGACAAAGGAGACGGGATCAGAGCTCCAAGTCCCTGCCCATGCCCCCCCCCCAACAGGCCTCCTCCCTCCACAGCTGAGTCTGAAGCTGGAAGGGGCTTGAAGGGGCCAGTGAAATCTCCTGTGGGTGTGAGGCAGTGCTCAGAGAGTCACTTCTATGCTGTGTTTCCTTTTTATGTGTTTGATTTTGGGCCACATCCGGTGATGCTCAGGGTTTACTCCTGGCCCTATACTTAGGAATTCTCCTGGCAGTGCTCAGGGAACCACATGGGATATCAGGGATCGAGCCTGGGTCGGCTGCGTGCAAGGCAGCTGAGCTACCTCCGGTTCTTCCTTCTGCTGGGAGCTGCCTGACACCGTGGAACAACGTGAGGGCGATGCTCCACTCAGAAGCGAATGGTTTACACATGGGACAAACACGTATGTAGTGGGAGGCATAAGTAAACACGATGGCCCTCGTGGAGGGCAGTAGGGAGAGGGGTGGCCCAGGGGAGCACAGGCCAGTTCTAGTATTGAGGGAAGCCGGGAGCATGAAGCAAAGGGCTAATTTTTTATTTATTTTAATTTTTTTACTTTTTTTTTGGGGTCACACCCGGCGATGCACAGGGGTCACTCCTGGTTCTGCACTCATGAATTACCCCTGGCAGTGCTCAGGGGACCATATGGGATGCTGGGAATAGAACCCGGGTCGGCCGCGTGCAAGGCAAACACCCTACCCGCTGTGCTATCGCTCCAGCCCCGAAAGGGCTAATTTTTCGACTTATTGGGACCAACAGGTAACCAACAAAATGTGGCTGGTCTCAGGGCTCTCACTTGGTGATTATTGGCGTGTTGGGTCACAGAGTTTTCGTGCTGGTGTGGGGGACTAATCTGGTCACTGGCCCCAACGATCTTATTTAAGAGCAAGTGATAAACGAGACTGGCCCCGCCTGGCCTCATGCCGTGCCCGCCAGGCAATCTGGGGGTGCCCTCGGAGATGGCTGTGGGCAGGGCCCCCACTGTGGACGCTCTGGGCAGGAGAGGAGGGGCAGGCTGGTCCTTATGCAGAGGCCTTTAGTCTGCAGATACATCTCTGCATCTGTCTGCTCAGCCATGACCCCCAGTGTCCATGGCCCGTGTGTCCATGACCCCCAGTGTCCACGGCCCGTGTGTCCATGACCCCCAGTGTCCACGGACCATGGAGTCCACAATATGCTGTGCCCATGGCTTGTGTTGTCCATGGTACAGTGTCCACGGCCCCTAGTGTCCATGATACATGGTGTCCATGGCCCGTGGTGTCCATGACAGAGTGTCCAGAGCCCAGGCTGTCCACCACCCATGGTGTTCATGCTACATAGTGTCCAAAGCCCTGAGTGTCCTTGGCCCCTGGTGTCCACGACACACAGTGCTCATGGTACTCAATGACCACGGCACACTGTTCACAGCACATGGTGTCCAGGGCCCGCAATGTCCAGGGCCCACAGTGTCCACCGTGTCCAGCACACTTCTGCTTGACCTACAGCCTGGAAATGTGCAAGTGGGGAAGTGGGGCTCAATCTCCCGCCCCCAGTGGGCACAGTGGATGCTCCCCAGGCGGCCAATGCTGCCGCTCCCGGGCCGTGGGTGCTCCCCTCCTGGGCGTCAGGTGCTCCCCAGCGGCCGGAGCGGCCCCTACCGGGAGTTGATGAGGTTGAGGGCCTTCAGCGAGTGCGTCAGCCAGAGGTCGGTCAGCGCTTCCAGCTCGGCTCTGAGCTGCAGCCACGTCTCTCTCTTGGGCGCCCCGATCAAGCCTGGGGACAAGGGGCGGACAAGCGGTCACTGGAGGTCGGGGGGGGGGGGGGTTGACGAGTCTAGGAACTGCAGCTCGAGGCTTCAAGCTGACGACACAAATGATGTGGTCACCTCGCTGCCACTGCTGGCCAACCTCAACCTGGTGACCCGAGTCTTGCTTTGGGATTGACTGATGGACCAAAGTTTCCATTGATCGACCCAGGCACCCTCCACCCCTCCGGCCACCTGTCCAGACACCGATCATTAGATCCATCTGCCTGCCTGTCCATCCGTCCATCTACCCAGGCGGCTGACCGTCAAAGTCCACTTTAAAAACCTGCCTTTCGGGGCTGGAGCAATAGCACAGCGGGTAGGGCGTTTGCCTTGCACGCGGCTGACCCGGGTTCGATTCCCAGCATCCCATATGGTCCCCTGAGCACCACCAGGGGTAATTCCTGAGATGCAGAGCCAGGAGTAACCCCTGTGCATCACCGGGTGTGACCCAAAAAGAAAAAAACAACAACAAAAAACCCTGCCTTTTGGGGCTGGAGCAACAGCACCAGCAGGCAAGGTGTCTGCCTTGCACGTGGCTGACCCGGGTTCGATTCCCAGCATTGCATATGGTTCCCCGAGCACCGCCAGGAGTAATTCCTGAGTGTAAAGCCACGAGTAACCCCTGAGCATCGCCAGGTGTGACCCAAAAAGAAAAAAAACAACCAAACAACAACAACAAATAAAACAGAAAAACAACAAAAAAAACAAACCCCAAAAAATAACCTCTGCCTTTCCTGGGGCCAGAGCACTAGCACAGCGGGTAGGACACTTGCTTTGCATGCAGAGCACCGGGGTTTGATCCCTCGCATCCTATATGTTCCCTGAGCACAGAGCCAGGCGGGGTGAGGCCCCCAAACTGAAACAACAGCAACAACAACAAGAATCCTGCCTGTCATTCTCCCAGCTCTCCCACCCCCAACCTTTTCCTTGTTTTGCTTTTTTTTTTTTTTTATTTTTATTTTTTATTTATTTATTTATTTTTTTTTTGGCTTTTTGGGTCACACCTGGCGATGCACAGGGGTTACTCCTGGCTCTGCACTCAGGAATTACCCCTGGCGGTGCTCAGGGGACCATATGGGATGCTGGGATTTGAACCCGGGTCGGCCGCGTGCAAGGCAAACGCCCTACCCGCTGTGCTATCTCTCCAGCCCCTTTTTTTTTTTTTTTTTTTTTGCTTTTCAGGTAACACCCAGCAATGCACAGGGGTCACTCCTGGCTCACTCAGGAATTACTCCCTGGTGGTGCTCAGGGGACCCTATGGGATGCTGGGGATCGAACCCAGTTTGGCCGCATGCAAGGCAAATGCCCTCCCCGCTGTGCTATCGCTCCAGCCCCTCTTGTTTTGCCTTTGGGTCATACCCGGCAGCGTGCAGGGGTCACTCCGAGCGGTGCTCAGGGGACCATACTGATGTTGGGGACAAGGCAGCCGCTGCCAGGCAAGCGCCTTCCCGCCCCCCACTTCCCCAGCAGTCAGCTGCCGGTGCCCTTGGACAGAGCTCAGACATCGCAGTCTGGGTCCCACTCCTGCTTCCGGGCCCATCCCGTCTCCCAACCCTGCCCGGCGTCCCTCCCGTCCAGCCCCGCGGAGGCCTCTGCTCCATCGCCCAGCTCTGTGCTGCCCCAGCCCTGGCGCGCCTGTGCCACAAGCCCACCTCTCTTCCTGCCTGTCATCTTTCTGCCCCACCACGTCTTTCCTACTCGCCTCAGTGTCCCCCCTTTCCCCGGCCCAGCCTGGCTCCTCTGCTCAGAGTTCTGCTTGCGGCTGGGATTCAAACCCTGCTCAGGGGCCGGGGAGATCCCATGTCTTAAAGATCACTTCTGATGTGGCTTGGGCCACCATCTGGGGAGCTGGGGATGGAACCCAGATTGACTGCATGCAAGACAAGCACCCTACCCACTGTACTATCTCTCTGATCCCCAACAACCTCTTCCTGTGTGGTACCCCAGGCTGATCCCAACACATTATTGGGGTGGCCCTTTTGAGCCGCTCCCCGAACTCAACCCCACTCAGTTCTAACATTGAAAACTTTGATTTCTCGTTTGGCTTTTTTGGGTCACAGCTGGCTATGCACAGGGGTCACTCCTGGCTCTGCACTCAGGAATCATTCCTGGCAGTGCTCGGGGGACCCTATGGGATGCTGGGAATCGAACCTGGGTCGGCCGCGTGCAAGGCAAACGCCCTCCCCGCTGTGCTATCGCTTCGGCCCGCTCTCAGCTGGCCCAGGGCACCCACTTTTATAGCCACCCCATGGGTGATGAGGACTTGGCGGGGGGGGGGTGGCCCACGCCCACACATGGACATATAGGAAGCTCGGGCCCGCTGCTTCCGGAGGGCACCAGGAGGGGAGCTGGGTGAACGGGCACCGGGCCTCTGAGAAGCACGCCGGGCACCGCGGGGCGAACCGTCCCGGCGAGGCTCCACTCACTGCCCACATTGTTCTTGTACGTGTTGTACATCTCCTTCACACGCCGGTAGCGGAAGGCCAACTTCCTCATCCAGTCCACGCCACCGTGGACCCCAGAGCCCAGGCACAGACTCGCTCCCGGGGCCGAGCTGTGGAAGCCGTCGGCCGAGAAGTTGTACGTGCTGGGGAGAGAGATGGGGTGGGGGGGGGGAGAGCGTCAGTGTGCGGAGACGGAGCGTGTCCCCGAGCTGGGGGCAGCCGCCAGTGCCCTGATCGTGCAGGGTCCCTGTCTGTGCGTGCGGAGGCGGATGGGGGGTGCCGAGCCTCACTTTCCTGAGCTTCCACATGAAGGTGGGATGATGCCTCTCGAAGCTTCCCTATCAAGACTGACCCCTCAGCACCCACGGCCCCACGCCTGGGTGTCTGTGAAGAATACACACCACAGGGCCAGAGCGATAGCACAGCGGGCAGGGCGTTTGCCTTGCATGTGGTCGACCCGGGTTCCCTCCCTACACCCCATAGGGTCCCTCGAGCACCGCCAGGAGTAAGCCCTGAGCGTCACCAGGTGTGACCCAAAAAACAAACAAACAAACAAAAGCCGGAAAGAACATGGACCGTGGGCATGAAGTACTGAGAAGTCACCCGACACTTCCTGACCCTCGCTGGCCCAAGGAGTCAGAAAGTGTTGCCAGCTGCCAGAGCAGCGCCGCTAAGGACTTTTCCGTGAACTGTGGCTTCGGGCAGCGATCACGGAAGGAACTGCAGGGGTCTCCTAGAGGCAATGAGTCATAAGGAGAGAGACAAGTCGTGGATGATTTCACCCACGTGTGCTGTAGAAGGAACGAAGGTGACGAGAGGACGGAGGAGAAGAGATGGAGAGAAACGGCCGGTGGGCGCTGGGAGCAGAAGGAGGCGGGGCGAGGCAGTGCCCGGCGGGGGGATGCCCCCGCAGCCTGCATCAGCGGGAACTGCTGGGGCGGGAGAGGGGGCTCTGCACGCAGGAGGCCTGGGCTCGACCCTCAGCACCGCGGGAGTGACCCCCGAGCACTCAGGCCAGAGTAGCCCCCCAGCACTGCCAGGGATGACCACGAACCCGAAAACACAAATTAGCCTCCCGGAGAGGGGAGTGGCCACTTGGGTGCTGCCGAGCCAGTTCCCATCTCCCGTCCTGCTGGTACCACATCAAGTACCCGGCTTTCTGCCCGCGGGACCAGCCCCCCACGCAGCGGCCGGCTCCGCTCTCCCTTTAGAATCGGGGGCTGGAAGGGATTGACTGGAGCTGCTTCCTCCGGGCAGGGCAGGGGGAGGGGGGGGTTCTTTCCAGAGCCTCCATCCCTAAATCTGCCGTCCAAGGTCTGTGGCCACCTGCAGGGGTCAGCTCTCGGAGCCTCGCCCGCACTGTGCACGGGAATCCCCCTACTGTCCTTCCTTCCTTCCTTCCTTCCTTCCTTCCTTCCTTCCTTCCTTCCTTCCTTCCTTCCTTCCTTCCTTCCTTCCTTCCTTCCTTCCTTCCTTCCTTCCTTCCTTTTTTCTTTCTTTCTTTTCTTTTCTTTCTTTCTTTCTTTCTTCACACCCGGCGATGCTCAGGGGTTACTCCTGACTCTGCACTCAGGAATTACTCCTGGTGGTGCTCAGGGGACCCTATGGGATGCTGGGAATCTAACCCGGGTTGGCTGCGTGCAAGACATATGCCCTACCCGCTGTGCTATTGCTCCAGCCCCCATGCTTCATTGCAGGGGTGTGTTCTGGGCCACACCCGGCCATACTCGGGGCTTACTCAGGGCTCTGTGCTCAAGGATCACTCCTGGCAGGCTCGGGGACCAAACGTGGTGCCGGGGATTAGAGCTGGGTTGGCTGTGTGCAAGGCAGGCGCCCTTCCCACCGCCCGTGTTCCTTCCGTCAGGGGCAGCCCGCCGCAGCCAATGGCATTGGGAGTGCAGCCCTTGGGTGGAGGAGGCATCACGCAGGCTTGTTTGGGGCCTCCCCCACCACCGTGGTGCTGGGTGGTGACCCCAGGGCCACACACAGGCAAGCACCTGCTTCGCCACTGAGTCACCAGGTCCCTGGGTGCCGATAAACACAAGCCTCCCCGCCGCCCCCCAGCACTGAACACGCAGAACCCCCATGCTGAGCGGAAGCTGAGCCTGATCCCCAGCCAAGAGGGGGCATTTCCGGCCCCTCCCCTCCCCTCCTACCTTAAATCCTGGCCGTTGTCATCGGACGAAACGTCGTCGACGTGGATCTGGTCGCAGTCCTGCGCAGAAGGTGGGGAGAGGAGAGGGTGGACCGGTCAGTCGGGGCGGCTCTGTGCGTGAGCTCGAGTGGGGGCTGTTTCACCCAGGGGGTCGTGGGTTATGCTGCACCCCCTTTTACCCCGGTTTCTGTTGGATATTAACCCAAGTGTCTTAGGCTTCATCAGTGAATTGTCCCTGTTCCTCCCCCAATAACCAGAAGCCGACAGTGCTCTCATGAGCACCCCTCACCCCCCGAGTTTATCTCTGGCCTTTCCTTTGTGCCTTACCTCTCCCCCGTTAGCTACTAGATCCCCTAAGTCAGGCTTGGTTACTTGCAACGTCAAACCTTCTCGTGACTCCGGACTTTGACCTGTAGTGAGTTATTTGCTTTCCTCTTTCCCCTATAACCTTTTTATATGTTACTATAGACCAATGTTCTTTGCTCAACCACAGAAAGGCCGTTAATGCGATGCTCCTAATATTTGGGAGTTAATTGATTTTGAAATACACCTGCTCCTGGGCATTTGTTATAATTATTTGACTCAGGCCTCTGTCGCTGTTCTTCCTAACGCCTCCAAAAGCTAAGTCCCACTGAGGAATCTCTGAATGGACCCGGACAAAGCAGTAAAACTACCCTGGCTTTGATATGGGACAGCCTAGAAATCATAAAGCACATTACGGCGTGATATAAGCCGTAATGAATGAAGGACCCTGTGGGGTAGGAAAAGCTAAACTGGCCTGAGGATTTAGTCTGGGATTTACGGTTAAAAACCCAGTTCCCCCCGCACCTCCCCCCCTTTTTTTTTTAATCTTAAACTTATTCCTCTGTAGCCCAGAGAACTTAAGTTTTGGAATCTGTATTTCTTACTGTGCTTATCCAAATAACTGATAATATTCACAAGAAGTAAACTTAATAAGGCTGTTTAATATGTACTAGCAGCAAGGGAGAGAAAGCAATAATATAATGTAGGTGCCTTGTCTCCTCGGAGCGAATTTCTCGATACAGTCTCAGACAGAATGTCTCCTTGAGTTAATCCTACCCAAAGAGCTGCCTGCGTGGAAACGCTTCACCTCTGTAAACGATCAGTCACACCTGCCTGCAGCCCTGGGCCTCGACCCCCTCGGATGTCCTATGAGCACGCTCTTCGGTTCTGAATCCAACATCCCCGGACCACCAGCCGGGGGCCCCATTTCTTCATTCCTCCAGGAGGCGGCTCTCGGCCATGGAACGGGTGGTACCAAGGGGCCCCCCGATACACACTTTCCTCACATCTGGCGTGCCGGGTGGGCACAGAAGCTGTGCACTTGATTCACAAGTTTCCTCACCAATAAGCAGGTTGCCTCCAAGGGGACCGACCATGATTTACCACCCAACTCGCGACAGTGCTGCGAGCAAGAGGAGGTCCTCTTCCACCGGGCACACGGCGGGAAGCGGGGACCCCAGGATGCAGGAGGGCGCGTCTTCCCGCCAGCGGGGCCCTTCGCCTCCTCTCAGGCACCTCCTCTGCTCAGAATGCCCTCAGGCCTGGTGGACTGGCTCTTCCCCGGCCCCCCGGCTTGTCCCCAGCCCATGAGCTGGGAACCAAGGACCCGAAGACCTCACCTAACACTGTTCTTTTTTTTTGGGGGGGGTCACACCTGGTGATGCACAGGGGTAGCTCCTGGCTCTGCACTCAGGAATTACTTCTGGCGGTGCTTGGAGGACCACATGGGATGCTGGGAATCGAACCTGGGTCTGCCTTGTGCAAGGCAAACGCCCTCCCCGCTGTGCTATCGCTCCAGCCCCCACCCCACGTTGTTCTTGAGCCCCTGTTCCTCTCTTAGTTCTCTCTGGGGAAACACCTTAGTGCGTCCCTGTGGTTGTTTGGGATTCCCAAGGTGCCCACCAAGGGGCTTCTGGTGCCAAAGGCAGTTAAAGTCTGAGCAAAGGCAATGCCAATCCCTGGTGACCCGGATGAGAAAACTTTGGAGAGTTCTGGAAATGTGGAACACCAAGTAAACTCCCTTGAGTCCGCTGCTCTCTGATAGAACTAAACCTTTTCTACTCACTCTTTTCTAGCCCCTTCTTTCCAGGGCCCCATAATCCTGATTCTTGGGGGGTCTGAGCTATAGTTCATTCCCCTTGCCAAGAGAAAGCAGCCGAACTCAGAACAGTTCATCAGGTGGGCTGGCCACATGAGGACCTTCACCATTCTCGGTGCATTTAAATCAGATGAAGTAGCACTGTCTCCCCAATGCTCATCGATTTGCTCGAGCGGGCACCAGTAATGTCTCCACTGTGAGACTTGTTACTGTGTTTGGCATGTGGAATACGCCATGGGTAGCTTGCCAGGCTCTGCCATGCGGGTGGGATACTCTCGGTAGCTTGCCGGGCTCTCCGAGAGGGATGGAGGAATCAAACCTGGGTCGGCTGTGTGCAAGGCAAATGCCCTACCCGCCGTGCTATCGCTCCAGTCCCCAATTCATTGATCACAGCCAATTAATCAGATACAATGAAACATTCCAAAGTTCCACATGGGGCCAGTGGGGGTGCACTGGATGGTGCATTTGCTTCCACCTCTGCAGAAAGTTCCGGCAGCACGACGCCAGTGGCGCAGAGGAAGGAGGCGAGCGGCTTCCCTGGGGTGGTAAGTTCTATTTGGGAACAGCTAGTAGACTGGGGGGGGGGGCGGGATGTGTCTGTAATTTAGCCCATATCAGGGCTTCAGGATCTTTTATAACAACAGGGAGTGTTTTTTCTCTCCCTCTCTCTCCCTCTCTCTCCCTCTCTCTCTCCCTCTCTCTTTCCCTCTCTCTCCCTCCCTGCCTCTCTCTCCCTCTCCCTCTTCTCTCTCCCTCTCTTTCTCCCTCTCTCCTCTCTCCCTCTCCTCTCTCTCCCTCTCTACTCTCTCCCTCTCTATCTCCCCCCTCTCTCTCCAGGTTTCCAGTCACTGAGAACTCACAGTGGCAACAGGGGGCCGGCAGGACCCTCCCCAGCACCCCTCAGCAGCCTGGGGGGTCGTTCCCAGAGCCCCGGAGCTCCCACTGGGCATCCCGGTGACTCGGCCAGGAGGCCCCCTAACTGCCACAGCCTGTCACAGAGCGGAGACTCTGCGGGCCGGCCCCACCGAGAGGCCAGTGCGGTGACTTCTGACCCTCGACGACTCTGACTTTCAGCTCCCCCCTGCCTCCCCCCAAAACAACCCACCTCCCCCTGCCCCTCCCCCCCTGCAGAATTCTTCCTGCTGGGGTCTCCCCGGCAGGCCGTGCCAGAGCTCTGCCCGACGTCAGGGGAATGGCATGTGGGGCGGTTCTGGTTTCCTCGTTTGCGAGGGGGCTGTCGGGGCGCTGCAGTGTGACAACAGTGGCGATCACATTTCGGACTTAATAAAATAGCATGACGCTCCGCTAGACGCTACCTCATACCCCACAGCTGACCCGGGTCGGGTTACCGCCGGGCGGCCACGGGGGAGAGGGACAGCGCGGAGGACAGCAGGATGGGCCGCAGCCCCCGGGAGGGGAGCCTGTGCCCCTGAATCCTGCTGCACGGGTGTGTGTGTGTGTGTGTATATGTGTGTGTGTGTGTGTGTGTGTGTGTGTGTGTGTGTGTGTGTAGGACTTCAAGATACAGAGCCCCCATTTCTCATAGCCCGGGGGACCCTCCTGATGGACCCCAGGGCATGGTGGGTTCAGGAGCCCTGATTGATTTGTGGCATCCTGACCCCGGAAGCGGCTAGTGAGCACTGTGGAGGGGGTCAGGGCGCCCCGGCTCCAGCCCAGCTAAGGAGACTTGGTACGTCCATTCAGGACAGCCGCCCTGCAGCGCAGGGGGACGAGACACGGGGTCCCCAGGCTGGGGAAGCAGACAGCAAGCTCGCAGGTTCGAGACCCGCCAGGAACCAATTAGACCGCTGATAGGGACACGGATGGAGGAAGAAAGATCTGGAAGGTCATGCACTAGACTGGAAGCAGCCACCGGCTGACAGGACGCTGGGGCAGGGCAGGGGTGAGGGCGGCTTTCATGGGGCTGGGACGCTCCTCTCTCCTCTCCCTCTCCCTCTCTTTCTCTCTCCCCCTTTCTTTCTCGCTCTCCCTCTCGCTCTCCCTCTCGCTCTCCCTCTTGCTCTCCCCCTCTCTCCTCTCCCTCCCTCCCCTCTCCCTTTCTCATACACTCTCACTCTCCCTCTCTGCCTCTACCTCCCTTTCTCTCTTTCTCGCCCACCCTCTTGCTCTGCCCCCACTCTCTGCCTCTGTCTCTCCCTCTGTCTCTCGGTCCCTGTGGCCTGATGGGGTAGGGCTTGGTCACCCGTGGACCCTGCGCCAGCGTGCCCTGGTCCCTGTGACAGTGGTCATGGTCTCAGAGAGAAGAGCGCGGGACAGAGGGACGGGGACCCGGAGAGAAGAGCGCGGGACAGAGGAACGGGGACCCGGAGAGAAGAGTGCGGGACAGAGGGACGGGGGCGGCTGGCATGGGGCATCTGCCAGGAAGGCCACCCTGAAGCTGGCGCGGAGCCTCTGCACGGCTGACCTGCCCACCCCGACTGGGGTCTCGGGACCGTGACACGGACGTCCCGGGGCTGACGCCAGGGCTGTCTGCCTGGACATAGGCCAGGGCTGTCCAGACCAAGCAGTGGCCGGAGGTGGAACCTGAGCACACGGAATTCTGGGTCTGCACACAAACCCCCCGGAGGGCGCTGGCCAGCAGCAGACGGGCAACGGCGAGGGCCTGGACACCGACGGGTGCCCAGCCTGCGCCCTCCCGTGCTGGACCCTGTGGGCAGCTCCCCCGCCCCCCCCGCCACCCCGTGTCCTCACAGCCCCTCCAGGGCACACCCTGCTGCTCATGCCTCCCCGGCTGACGACCCCCACTCCCTCCACCACCCCTAAGCACTGCGGTCCAGGCCGCCTTCCCCTCACACAGAGGCAAGGCAAACAGAATCATGGGCCAAACCCGGCCCCGAACCTGCTTGTGTAAATAAAGTTTTATTGGCACACAGCCCTGGGCATTCACTTAGACACTGTCCCTGGCTGCCTCTGTGTTGCCATGGCAACAGAGCAGCTGACACAGACAATAGGATGCAGAGCCTTTTGTAGTTAGCACCTGGCTCTTTAATTTTTTTTTTTTGGGGGGAAGGCTCCCAAGCAAGTGCTCAGGGGGCGAGGAGCCTCTGTAGGCAGTGCTAGACAACCGGGCCACGTGGCTGGATGCTCAGGCTTGAAGATGCAGCGGTGCCCAGGCACTGCACGTGGGGGACCACCAGGGTAACCCCAGGGCTTGGGAGCCACCAGGCCCCCACCCCGCCCCCACCTTGCTAGGGGTCAGACAGACAGTGCTGGGGCTGGAACTGGGCTCAGACACAGGCGAACCTCATCTGTGCTCTCTCCCTGCCTCTACTCCCGATCTGGCTCCTTTTACCGACATCTGTACCCCCGATAATACAGCCACCTCATCCTCCTGGCTTCGGCCCTGGCCTCCCCCCGGCCCCACGGCTAGTTTCTACATGGCAACCAGCGGGTCCTGAGAACCCCCCCAGGTCACTTCCCGTCTCCCCATGGGTGAAAGCCTCACAGTTACTGCAGGCGGGGTATGTGGCTGGGTACCCCGACTCCTCTCCTCTTCCCCCCTCCTCGGTGCCCTGCAGACAGTGACCCCAACACCCCCTTTCACCCTTCCCAAATCCCCGTCCTGCCACCGGCCATTTGCACTGCTGTTCCCTCAGCTTCACCCAGGAGGAACCTTCAAAAGACTCTTTTTTTTTTTTCCTTCACTCCCTTCGAGAATAAAAACTCAGTTCCAGCAGGGGGCCAGTCAATCCAGGGTGGGCCTCCCACTGGGCCTGATAGAGATTTCTTTTCACCTCTAAAAACCCAGACCAGGCCGGGGCAGAGAGACCGGGCCCGGGTTCAGGAGTTGCTCTGTGCTCCCTCACCACCCCCCGGGGGTCTCCTGCCGGGAGCTGTCGTGAGAGCCGAGAGGAAACGGTGGACAGCTGTGTCGGAGAGAAATGACACTCGTCAGAGCCCAGGTGGCCTCGGGGCCGCCCCTTCTCCTCGGGGCAGGCCCGGGCTGCTCCCCTCGGAGGGCCCGCTCATCCTTCTCGTCTTGTCTAAGCGTTTCACTCCGCTGCAGAGGGCGGCCGTGGCCCGGGCGGGATTAATGGCCCGTCGGGCAGGACGCCTTGGAGAGCAGCTCGGCGCTGACACGGTGAAATATTATTCTCCCCCAGAACTGCCGCGGAACCGTAAATCACACAGCCGCGAGCTGGCCACTCTGCGCCTCCCTCCAGCTCGCCCCGGTGGCCGGGCCCCTCCGAGCAGGACCCCGGGCACAGCTGCCCCTATGCCTGAGGTCGACCCCGTTTCTTCTGCACGGGGTCGAGGGGGGGGGTACCCCCTGCCTCCAGCCATTTCCTTCTTTTTTTTTAAATTTGCAGTTTGCTGCAATCTATTTTTAAAATTGTTTATTTAGGGGGCTGGAGCGATAGCACAGCGGGGAGGGCGTTTGCCTTGCACGCGGCCGACCCGGGTTCGATTCCCAGCACCCCATGTAGTCTCCTGAGCACTGCCAGGAGTAATTCCTGAGTGCAGAGCCAGGAGTGATCCCTGTGCATCGCTGGGTGTGACAAAAAAAAAAGGCAAAAATAAATAAATAAACAATTTTAATTTTTTTGGGGGGGTCATACCCAGCGATGCTCAGGGGTCACTCCTGGCTCTGCACTCAGGACTTACTCCTGACAGTGCTCAGAGGACCATATGGGATGCCGGGAATCGAACCCGGGTTGGCTGCATGCAAGGCAGACGCCCTCCCCTCTGTGCTATCGCTCCAAGCCGAGCGCCCCTTCCCACACCCCCATTTCCTTTCTTTTTATTTCTTTTTGGGTCACAACGGCGATGCACAGGGGTCACTCCTGGCTCTGCACTCAGGAATCACCCCTGGCGGTGCTCAGGAGACCATACGGGGTGCTGGGAATCGAACCTGGGTCGGCTGCATGCAAGGCAGACGCCCTCCCCGCTGTGCTATTGCTCCGCCCCCTCATCCCCCCCCCCATTTCCTTCTTGATGTGCCATTTTCGCCAGAGAAGGAGAAGCGGAAACAGTCTGAGAAGTCGGCTCGGCCTGGGACCCCCCTGGCTCCTCAGCGCTCCTGGGAGAGAGAGAAGCCACAGTGGGGCCTCAGTTTCCCCTGCTGGAGCGGGGGAACGCCAGCCTCCCTGGCAGGGTGTCTGTGGCATCTCAGCGAAATAGAGCACCGAGTGCCGGGCTCGGGCTCGGGCCATAGCCGGGCGCTCCTCCTCCCTGGGCCTCAATTTTCCTGCCTCTGGGCTGGGTCTCGGTACCGCTGTGGCGGCCACAGGGGCAGAGAGCTAGCGGCAGGCGCAGGGGTCTGGGTCGAGTGCCAGGGGCGACCCTCAGCCCCGCCTCGTCCTGGCCAGGAAAAAAAGCTCCCGCTGGTGCTCCAGGAGCCGTGAGGACAGATGAGGCTCCTCCCCTGTTCTCTGCACTCCCCGCCCCCCGCCCCCCTGCTCTGGTCTGCCCTGCTCTCCCCCACCCCCCATGTGGTTTCTGCGCCCCAGCTGGAGACGCCACATTTCCCGCCCGGGATCTTCCCTCTCTGCAGACGACAATGATTCTCCCCGGCAGAGGCCACAGAGCGGGACAGGCCAGTATAGGGACGCGGGAGTGGGGCCAAGTCCTACTGTGCGCCTTTGGGCTGGCCTCGACCTTCCCGGGGTTTCTGCTTCCTCTCTCGGAGCCGCGGCTGGTGAGGGCTCAGCGAGGGGACTTCCCCTGCGAGGACACAGCGCGGCTGGATCCAAAGACAGAGACTTAAAGGTGCTGCTGCTTCTTTCTTGCTTTTCCGTTTTGGTTTTGGGGCCCTAGGCGGCAGTGCTCAGTACTCCTGGTTCAGTGCTCCGGGCTCCCTCCTGGTGGGGCTTCGGGGGACCAGCCACGGTAGCATGCACCGAACCGGGGTCAGCCATGGGTGAGATTAGCACCTTAGCTGCTTTGCTATCCCCTGCCCCTCACGTCCTAAACCGCAGGCGTGGGGCTCACTAACTGACAGTGGAGGGGTGAGAAAAAGCCTAAAAGTTGATTCTGAGGGGCCACGGAGAGAGCACAGCCAGGTAGGTGCTGGCCTGGCATGCGGCTGACCTGGGTTTGGTCCCCTTTACCCCAGATGGTCCCCTGAGTGTGCCAAGAGTGACCCTGGGGCACAGAGCCCGGAGAGAGGCCTGAGTGTAGCTGGGTCACTGTCACTGTCACTGTCATCCCGTTGTTCATCGATTCGCTCAAGCAGGCGCCAGTAACGTCTCTATTCGTCCCTGTTGCGTGCTGGAGTAGCCCGATGGCGCACTGGGGGCTCTTTCAGGAACAGGGGACTGAGGACCGTCACTGTTACTGTTTGTGGCATACCGAGTAGCTGGGTGTGAGTCAAAAAGCAAAGTCAGTCTGCTATGAAAGAAGCTTGTGAGGGGCTGGAGCAATAGCACAGCGGGGAGGGCGTTTGCCTTGCACGCGGCCGACCCGGGTTCGAATCCCAGCATCCCATATGGTCCCCCGAGCACCGCCAGGACTAATTCCTGAGTGCATGAGCCAGAAGTAACCCCTGTGCGTTGCCGGGTGTGAGCCCCCCCCCAAAAAAAAAGAAGCTTGTGATCTTTCCATCAGCCAGTGTGTGACGGGACACCGACTTCCCACACTTAAGCCCCCAGGATCAGAGAAAGAATATTCCTGTGCACACAGGGCTGTGAGTGGCAGCTCCGTGCCTCAGAGCAGCCCAGCACTGGGGAGCACGAAGCTCCCTCAGAAGGCGACAGATCAGACTGGCCCGGCTCTGGCCCCTGCCTCTCTGTGGCTCCCCAAAAACAGTCGCATGCACTCACTCGAGGAGGGAGAGCCACGGGACCAGAGGAATCCCCCTGCAGATGAAGGGGGCCAGAGAGATAGCACAGTGGGTAGGGCGCTTGCCTTGCATGCAGCTGACTTGGGTTTGATTCCAGGCATCCTTCATGGTTCCCGGAGCCCACCGGAGTGACCCTTGAGTGCAGAGCCAGGAGTAAGCCCTGGGCATCGCTGGATGTGGCCCAAACACACCCACATACCCACACATACACACTCACACATACTCACACCTGCACGCACACACCTGCACGCATGCACAACACACACATACTCACACATGCATGCACATAAGCGCGCACACACACACACACACACACACACACACACACACACCTTTGCAGATGAGGGCACTGAGGCCCAGAGAGGTTAAGCATCTTTACTCAAGGTTGCACAGTTTTTACCTTTTTACTTCCTTTTTTGTTCACCTTTTGAGCCGTGCCTCAGGGGCATGACCGGGCTCTGTGTTCAGGAACGAACTCTGGCAGAGCTCCGGGGACTGCATGTGTCTTAACTCCAGTATTAACTCTCCAGCCCCCAATTTTTACTTTTCAAAGGACTAAATCTTGTTTTATTTGATTTTTTACAAATCACTCTCCACCCCCCCAGACACACATTATTATTAATATTTTTTTCTTTAGACTTATTTCCAGTTCAGATAGTCCCAAACTCCAGTGGGCAGAATCTCACCTTCTTTTTGAGTTTTTGGCAGTGCCAGGCACGAGCTGAATTCCCGGCCCCAGCTTTTCTTTGTTTTTATATTTTTTATTTCTTTTGCTTTCCGGGTGGGTCACACCCAGCGATGCTCAGGGTTTGCTT
This sequence comes from Sorex araneus, assembly GCF_027595985.1. Classification (NCBI taxonomy): domain Eukaryota; kingdom Metazoa; phylum Chordata; class Mammalia; order Eulipotyphla; family Soricidae; genus Sorex; species Sorex araneus. Next base: position 130,585,996 of record NC_073306.1, on the reverse strand, counting down.
CTGGCTCTGCACTCCGGAATTACTCCTGCTGGTGCTTGGGGGGCCCTATGGGGTGCCGGGGATGGAACCCAGGTCGGCCCGGGTCGACCGCCTGCAAGGCAAGTGCCCTGCCCACAGTGCTCTCGCTCCGGCCCCCCAGCCTTTCTTCCTTGGGGGGAGCAGAGTCGCCTTCCGTGTGCCTCTGGCCCTCACTGCCGACCCCCGACCGGAAGTCACACAGCCAAGTCTGGGCCTGGCCGGCCAGCGCGCCCACTGCTGCCCTCACTTCTGAGGAAGACCCCAGGGCCAAGGGGACAGTGACCCCCGGGTGACTCCCCCCAGAGGGTCGGGAGGTGAGCTGCGCTGGGCACCTCAGAAGGCTGCTCGCAGCTGCTCTGGGCTGACCAGGCATCAGGGAAGGACCCTCTGAGCCCCGGAGCTGTGGGGGCTCAGAGAAGCCCCCCGGAGGGGCTGCTCTCCAGCTCAGCCCTGCATGTGCTCTGGGGGAGCCCTCCCCTTCCGGGTGGACCTCACTCAGGCCTGTGGGACCCTCACGGCTCCGGGTCTCCCGACACGCTGCTGTCCATCTCACAGGAGCCACCCAACGGCCACCTCGCAGCCGCCGCCTCTGTGGACTGGACCATGCACCAGGCACCAGGGACCTCTGGCCACGCGGGAGCCGGGCGCCCAGCGACGGGCAGCCCCCACTGGCCCCTGACCTGAAGTCCACGCCAGGCGTGTGGATTCCAGACCACGTTCATGCTTTCTGACACCTGGGGGCTGGGCCCCCTGCCGGGCTCTGTGCTGGCCACTTCCTCTCCATCACGACTCCCTCCTGGAAGGGAGGGGTGTTCCATCCCCCCATCTCACAGATGAGCAAACTGAGGCCCAACGGAGCAAGGGGCCCAGCTACCAGCGCCGGGAGGGGGCTGCTGAGAAGCCCCTGGCCCTCCCTCACGCCACAAGGGCCAAATGTGTCTTTCACGGGTCTTGAGGCCCCCGATTTCTCCACTCAAGGACGCTTAGCTGGGAGGGCAAGAGTCACTGCTCTGAGCTGTCCACTCTGGCCCCTTGGGCTTGTCCTTCTCGGGGTCCAGCAGGAGCCGGATCCTGTCCCTCCTGGCCCTAATCCTGTGTGCCCCTCCCCAGAGCTGCAGAAGCCTCAGGACGACCCCTCGCCCCCGCACCCCCCTTCCATCCTTCTGCCCCTGTCCCAGCCCTGGGCGGCCCTGGTCGGGCCTCAGCACCCTCGCTGGCTGTTCTTCTGGAACAGTCTTTGTCTAGCTACCCCCAGGGCCCAGCTTCTCCCATGTCACAGAGCCACGTCTGGCTGCCACCTGGGCGGCCCTCCCCGCTGGCATCTGCCACCAGGCACCTGGCCGTCACCCGCCCCTCCCCCGCTGGCCTTCAGGCGTCCAGGGAGGGTTCGGGCTGTGCTGTTTGCACGGGTCCATCCACGGTGCTGAGGAGGCTCGGGAAGGTTCCCCAGAGGCCTCTGCTGTCGGGGTGGGGTGGGGGGGCGAACCCCCTTCCCGAGGGCTGAGCACGCAGGGTCTGACTCAGTTTACTGATCCTGGCTCTGGCCTCCTTGGGTGCTGCGGGCAGTTCTTAGTGGGTCAGGGGCTCCTGCACCCCGCGCTGGCGTGTTTTTACTCTGCGTGAGACTCTCCAACAGGGAACCTGGTGTCGATTCTGCCGAGTGGCCGAGGGGTTTCTGGCACTGGGGACCTTTTTTTTTTTTTATTGCTTTTTGGGTCACACCCAGCGCTCCAGTCCCTGGGGACGTTTTTGAAAAGAATTTAGAGACTAGGACCAAAGCCGCGTCCCTCAGCAGCTGCAGCCGGTCACTCTGCCCGGTCCCCGGGAGCTGTGCCCGGGTGGGGCCAGTGGGAGAGGGTCAGCGGAGGTCACGTCCCTGAAGACGTCGGCTCCAAGACACCGCGGTCTGCAAACGCCCAGCCCCAGTCTCAGCGCCCAGCGGGCTCTGCCCCGCGCCTGCCGCGAGCCCAGAGCTTTGCCTGCTGGCACTGCAGACCCGCCTGCCTGTCACTGGAGCTGGTCCGGGGAGGGGGCACCAGCTGCCCATGGCCCGCCTCCCCTGTTCCGTCCACCATCAGGCCAGCCAGCCAAGTCCCCCAGCCTCCTTCCGTCCTCCTGCTGCCCATTCCCCAGCTCTGATGTCACCTGCACCCACAGCCAGATCCCCAACCAATCAGCCAGCCAGGTGGGGACCTGCCCACTTCCCCACAGCACGCAGAGCACATACCACATCTCGTGGCATTTCCAGTTTGATGCTTCCCGGACCCTGGCTGCGTACTCAGGGTACTCGGGTGACTGGGGGTCTGCCCACACCTCCCTCTCTAGCCTCTGGACTTCCAGCATCCCTGGCTTTCCCTCACGCCCAGTGACCACTGGGGCTTCTTCCTAAATGCTCTCACCTCAGGGCTTTTGCACTTGCTGAACCTACTACTCCAGCAGGCTACCTGATCAGCTCCTGTCCCCCACCCAGCCAGGCCTTAGCTCCAGCATTACCAATGGGAGCCCTTCCCTGCCTCTTTATCGCCCCTGCATGTGTGCACACACATGCATGTGTGCACACACATGCACACATGCATGCATACATGTGCACATGCATACATGCACACACAAACAATACATGCACACGCACATGCATGCACGCACACATGGACACATATATGCACACACATACACACATTCACGCATGCACGCACACGTGCATATGCACACACATGTACACATGCATGCACACACACAACACACACACGGTACACACACAGACACACACATACACACACTGGATGGTCTCGCCCCCTTCTTGTCTTTTTCAAGCTCCTGGGCTGCCTCACTCGTGGGCTGGTTTGGTTGTCACTGCCCAGGCCCTGGGGACTCGGGTTGACTTTGCTGCGACCCGGCTCTCTGGGCAGAGATAAGGAGAAGCAAAGTCTGGCCTGGACTGGTGACCTCTGAGAGCCACAAGCCCCACTCTAGTTCCTGCTGGCGTGGGTGAGTATCTGCCGTCAGCGGGCTTCTCTCACTGCGTTACGGCCCATGAACACTTCCCGAATTCAATTCAACTGCCACGACAGACACATACTTGTTTTTTCTTGGCCCTTTCTTGGCACTCTTTCTTTTTGGCCCTCTCTGGCCCCTCTCCCCTCTTGTTCATCCTCCACCCCCTACACACACACACACACACACACACACACACACACACACACACACACACACGAGCCTGCCAACACCTTTGACTGAAGAGACAGTGCTGGGCCCTGATGACATTGCTTGCCCCAACCCACGCCAAGATCCATCATCTTTCTTTTCTTTTTCTTTTTTTATTTGGCTTTTGGACCCCATCTGGGCAATACCCTGCGGTTACTCCTGGCTCTGCACTCAGGAATCACTCCTGGTGGTGCTCAGGGGACTATGTGGAATGTCAGAGATTGAACTTGGGTCTGGGTCAGCCGAGTGCAAGGCAAACACCCTAACCACTGTACTATCTCTCTGGCCCCCAAGCTCTTTCATCCTTGACGAGTTTCTACCTCAATCCTCTCCTGGGAGCAGATGCTGGACAGGGAACATGAGTTCCATTTTATGGAAAGGAAGACTGAGGCCCACCTGGGGTGCCTAGAGTGGAGAGAACCCAGGACTGACTATCTCAGCCAGGTCTCCCCTCTGGGATGCTGGGAATGAAACCTGGTGACAGATCCTGACATGGCTCGGGCCGACCGGGATGTGTCAGCATCCACAGTCTCCTAGTTTCTAGTTTACAGTTTGGACGCCAGGGATTTTCCAGGGGCCGGGAAAGATGATTCCTATGGAGCCGGATTGTTTTTCCCACATACAGTCTTAAGCTGCCTTTACTTTTTAGTCTGCTAAACCGGTAACAGGACTGTAATCGAGAAAGCCAGAATATCCCCACGTTACTCTCCAATCAAAGACCGAACTCTTTCTTTTTTTATTTTTTGGCTTTTTGGGTCACACCCGGCGATGCTCAGGGGTTCCTCCTGGCTCTGCACTCAGGAATCACTCCTGGCAGTGCTCGGGGGACAATGTGGGATGCCGGAGATCGAACCCAGGTCGGCTGCGTGCAAGGCAAACGCCCTCCCCGCTGTGCTATTATTATTATTATTATTAATTATTATTTTGCTTTTTGGGTCACACCTGGCTCTGCACAGGGGTTACTCCTGGCTCTGCACTCAGGAATTATCCCTGGCGGTGCTCAAGGGACCATATGGGATGCTGGGAATCGAACTTGGGTCGGTTGCGTGCAAGGCAAACGCCCTACCTGTTGTGCTATGGCTCCACCCTCCCCCACTGTGCTATTATTGACTCAGCACCGTGAACTCTTCCACTCTGAGGACGTTACTTGCTTGTCCATGAGAGGTCAGTAAGCGCTGCACTTCCCTTCTTGACCGGAAGGAAGGTGTGAGGTGAACTCTGACCCTAAGTGTCGGTGGGTATCTTAAGGCTGATGTGTGTATGAAGTGAATGGCTCATCCTTATTTATTTTACAGCTTTCTATTTCATGGCCTGTGCTCTGACTGTCCCACTTGTGATGCACTTTCCAAGGGAATTTCTCTCCAGATCTTTCTGCCACGGGCCGCTTAGGAAACAGTGAATAACAGTCTTTTTTTTTTTTTTTTGCTTTTGGGGTCACACCCAGTGATGCTCAAGGGTTACTCCTGGCTCTGCACTCAGGAATTACCCCTGGCGGTGCTCAGGGGCCCATCGGGATGCTGGGAATCAAACCCGGGCCGACCGCGTGCCAGGCAAACGCCCTCCCCACTGTGCTATGGCTCCAGCCCTGTGAATAACGGTCTTGATCTGCAGAATCTCCTTCCTGCTCCCCCACGCTGCTCACTCGGGGACGTGAACGCCCTTCCAACGCTCTGCTCCGTCTCTTCTTGCAAAAACGTGTTTGCGGGGGATTGTACATTGTTTTTAAAAGCTTCCATCCTGGCCCACTGCTAATTATTACTGACCCGAGAGGAGCTGGACTAATTGGCCTTCATAAAGGGATTCCATAGCGCATCTGGGGAAGAGGCAACTACACAGCGTTTATTGGATTAGCACGACGCCCGGCGGCCAGCATCCCGGAGCGGAGAGAGGGGAGCCCGTTAGCAGCCCCGGGAAACTGGGAGATCATCGGGCCAAGCGTGTTTCTCATCAGCCGTTACTGGCTGCAGTCTGGAACCTTCTTGGGGGCTGCTAACTGGTTTCCAGCCCCCAAAGGACAAAGAGGAAAAATTAGCCACTGCCACAAAAAAGGTGAAGACGGCGTCTGCCTGCCTCTAATTAGATTCCCCCCCAGACCCCCTAGCAGGTGACCGAACGGGGTGAATCGGAAAGGAAATGAGCAATTCCAAACCTCCAGATCGTTGAAGAAGAGGTGCGTGTCGGCGAGGTTGAAGATCATTTCTTCCATCATCAGGCCGATCCTCACCGACGTCGTGGTGTCCTGTGGACGGGAGGTGGGAGAATGAGGGCCGGAGCGATAGGACAGCGGGCACGGCGTTTGCTTTGCAAGTGACTGACCCATAGGGTCCTCCGAGCACTGCCAGGAATGATTCCTGAGTGCGGAGCCGGGGGCAACCCCTGAGCATCACCGGGCATGACCCAAAGACAAACAAACGAAACAAAACAACAACAAAATGAGGTGGGACAGTGACAGGGAGCAGCGGTTACCGTTTCTGCCCCACCCCCTCCCGCGCCCCCCAGCCCAGCTTCCGAGACCCCATTTGTGGCGTCATCCTTCCCGGTGACCCTTCCAGTACTTCAGTTGTCTCAAGTGCCGCCGGAACTGTCTGTGTCCAGAACCCACCACTGTTCCAAGAACCAGGGTAGGCGATTAAAAAAAAGAGCATCTCCAGCAAGAAGCATGATTCTAGGGGCTGCCCCCAGCTTGCTGTGCTCCCTCAGAGGTGGGAGCGAGGTCGGGGGGAGGGTGGTGGAGATGGCGGGAGGGATGCTGGGAGCCTGGGGGACTGGTCCCTCTGACGGCCCCTCCTCCTGGTGTCTGCAGACGGCTGCTCCTGAAACTCATCACGGAGAGCCAGACTGGGCCGAGTCAGGGTGAACGAGCAGGATGGGAGGGGTCATAGAGACGGGGGGGGGGCAAGGAGTTGTGCTGCACGCAGCCGACCCCACTTTGATCCCTGTCACCACATACTGTCGCCCTAACACTGCTAGGACTGGCCACTCCTTGAGCACAGAACTAGGAGTAAGCCCTGAGAACTGCCAGGTGTGTCCCCAAAACTCCCCCCCACAAGACAAAACAAAACCCTCCAAAGCCCCCAAAACCCCAAAAAGGAAGTGTGCAATAGTTTATTGATACGCAAATTGATATTGATACAATATTGATATTGATACACGATTGATATTGTCAAGAAACACAGCATTAACGGAAGTGAGTTGCACCCCAGGATCTAGCTCTCGGGGGAAGCATAACAATAAAGGTCTCCATTTAGGGCCTGCTGTCGGGGAACAGTCTCTCCACAACGTGCCCCGACACAGTGCACACTGGGGCCGGGCAGACGCGGGGCAGAGGATGACGGGTGCGCAGAGAGAGCTGATGGCCGCTCACTTTACTGCCAACTACACACATACTTTATAGAGGGTCTCGGCTTCAGAGGATGGTCCGATCACATGAAGTTTAGCAGTTCCTGACCTGTCACCTTCCAACGCTGCCTCGCCCCGGCCCAATCCCCGTTAGGGCGAGACGCTGCAGTGAGGAATGCAGTTAGGTGACAATTCTTCGGGGCTGGGACTCAACGCCAGATACCTGGTGCTAGGAAGAGGCACCCAGACACTCCCTCCCGGGTCACGTGCAGGCTCAGGTCTCATCTGCTATGCGGGGACAGGTCTTACCTGCTCTGTCGCCTGCTGCCCTGCTCCACAGCCTGTGGGCAGGCTTGGGTGGTGGTAGTGAACACTGGAAGTAATGGTGGTGGGGGCCGGAGTGATAGCACAGCGGTTGGGCGTTCGCCTTTCACGCGGCTGACCCGTGTGTTCGATTCCTCCGCCCCTCTCGGAGAGCCCGGCAAGCTACCGAGAGTATCGCGCCCGCACGGCAGAGCCTGGCAAGCTCCCCGTGCGTATTGGATATGCCACAAACAGTAACAACAAATCTCACAATGAGAGACGTTACTGGGGCCTGCTCGAACAAATCAATGAGCAACAGGATGAAAGTGACAGTGACAGTGATGGTGGGAAGGTGCCATGGTGGAGGGAGTGGTGTTGGAATACTGAATGTAATAGATCATCGTGAACAACATTGAAAAACAGTTCCCGCGATAGCACAGCGGGGAGGCCGTTTGCCTTGCATGCAGCCAACCTGGGTTCGATTCCCAGCATCCCATATGGTCCCCTGAACACCGCCAGGAGTCATTCCTCAGTGCATGAGCCAGGAGTAACCCCTGTGCATTGCCAGTTGTGACCGACCCAAAAAGAAAAAAATGTCCCCAATCCCATCCCTGCCTCGGTCTCGTGGACTGCAAGACTATCTTCCCCTATCGGGGGGCTCCCCTTCTGCGTGCTTCTTTCTAGGGGGACAATACATACCAGTGCGCTGGTACCCCCATGCCCCATTTTTTCCCCCAGGAGAGCTGAGACTGTTTAAATAATTTTAAAAATTAAATTATTTTTTAATTTTGTTTCGGGCTCACACCTGGTGGTGCTCAGGGCGTACTCCTGACTCGGGCATCACTCCTGGCCGTTTGGCCTGTGCCTGCTCTGTGCCAGAGAGGCACAGGTGAGTCCCCGCGACACTCTCAATGCAGAGGTCCCCAAACTTATTTGGCCTACTGCTTCCTCTCCAGAAAAAACAAACAAGCAAGCGAACATCACACAGCACTCCCAGGAAAAGCACCTTCTCCTTTTTGTTTTGTTTAGTCTGTGGGCCACACTGCCAGGGCTCAGGGTTTACGAAGGTCTGCACTCAGGGATCACGCCTGGCGGTGTCAGGGGACCAGGAGCCAAGCTGGGTCGGCTGTACGCAAGGCAAGCGCCCTGTACCATCTCTCCGGCCCCTGGAAATGCACCTTCTTTAAGTGAGCAACAGAAAGCATCCTCCCTCCCCAGCTGCAAAGAGCTCACTTCTGTCCCCTGCTTGGTACCAGTGTCCCCCTCACTGGGGCTGGGGCACCCACCTGGGGAGACACCAATGTTGTGTCCTCACTAGACAAGTTTGCCTGCCCTAAGAATCAGACTCCCTGGGAAACTTGGGTGTGTCCACGGGACCCTGGTTCTGGTCCATATCGTGATCTCTGGTCACCAGGCTGTGGTTCCCGGGGCTCTCTGTCACCACCCCCAACACACACACACACACACACACACACAGACACAGACACACACACACACATACACACACACACACAGCCACCAGATTACATGTTCCCGAGGAAAGCGCCCTCTGCTGGCCTGGGGGAAGAATGTTATGAGTTGGCACCGCCCCCAGCAGCTGTGCCCGAGAAGGACCAGCACCCGAAAGCTGGGGCACGCTCCTTACGTGGCAGAATACGTCAACGCGGACGTATGGAAAAGGAAGACTGAATGGTTCCTTTCCCACCCCCCGGCGGCTCTGAGAGCAGAGGAGCATTTAAAAGGCCACAAGCTCAGGGGGCTGGAGTGATAGTGCAGCGGGGAGGGCGTTTGCCTTGCACTCGGCCAACCAGGCTTCGATTCCCGGCATCCCATATGGTTCTCCCAGCACCGTCAGGAGTGATTCCTGAGTGCAGGGCCAGGAGTCACCCCTGAACATAGCCATATGTGGCCCAAAAAGCACTGTAGCACTATCATCCTGTTGTTCATCGATTTGCTCGACCGGGCACCAGTAACGTCTCCATGGTGAGATTCGTTGTTGCTGTTTTGGCATATCGAATACGCCACGGGGAGCTTGCCAGGCTCTGCCGTGCGGGTGAGATACTCTCAGTAGCGTGCCAGGTTCTCCAAGAGAGATGGAGGAATCGAACCCGAGTCAGCTGCATGCAAGGCAAACGCCCTACCCCCTGTGCTATCGCTCCAGTCCAAAAGCAGAAAAAGCAGCAAGCTCAGACCACACCCCAGTTCCATGCGGTCAGGACTCCTGGGGTCCCTTCAAGCGCCCCACACGATTCAGGGTGGGGCTGAGGGGAGGAGGCACGAGCTTGGGCGGGCACAGGACACCCCGTTGGCCCCCAGTCAGCGCTTCTCTGGGATGCCGAAGCGTGGAGTCCATCTGTCGCTACCAAATCGAGGCGTGCACTAGGATTTCCATCAATGCTGGAGAAAACAGAGACTTATGCCCAGCCCCCAGGGGAGTGCTGGGCCGCGGAGCCAGGGGTTGTCTAGAGCAACAGCAGCGCGGCTGGGCTGGGCTTGGATGGAAGGAGGAGACACGGGACCTCCGTGTCTCTGTGCTCACTTCCCATCTGACTTTTGTGTTTCTTTTTCCCGGGGAGGCTTTAGTTCTTCTACTCTAAAAATAACAAATGACATAGCTCCCTCTTTCCCCTTAAAAAGTAAAACAAAGCCAGCAGCTGTAGGGACGACGTCAGCTTCGTGGCCGCCACCGTGTACCGCCACCCCCCGGCTCAGTGCTCAGCCACGACACCTCATCAGGGCCCCGAGTCCAGGCTTAGCACCCTGGGGCCCGGCTGGAAGCTTCGGAGGAAAACGGGGCGAAATGAGGAAAACAAACTCTCCAGGCCCGAGGATGGAGTGTCGGTGTGACCTGGGATGGGTTTTGGGGGTGTCTCTGCACATGGCTGACATCTGCAGTGCTTCCTTGGCAGGGCTGTGCGCACCCCCCTCCCCACCCCAAAGCAGCCCTGATGGACAGGCCTCCACGGAGTGGGAAGGAAGCGAGGCAGTCCCCCAGACCTTGCCTCTGGAAGATCTATGCAGGAAAGTGTTGCCTTTCAGACCAGCATCCGACAGAAGGGAAGAAACGGCTGCAGGTGAAACGTCGTATTTGTGGAAAGTTACTTGTGCAGGTAGAAGGCGGAAGGTGGTTGATACGGAACAAGCCGAAATGACGCTTTATTGTCACGGGGATTGAAAGGATGTAAAGAGGAAGTGTGCGTGAGAACAGAGAACTGAACTCTTTCCTTTGGGGGAGGTCTGGGCACACTTACTCCTGGAGGTGCTCAGGGGACCATATTTGGTGCCGGGGGTTGAACTGAAGTCGACACGTGCAAGGCCTTAGACGTGCCTTGGGCCCTGCCTGATCTCTCTGGCCTCAGGATTCTGCCTGTTTGTTTTCTCTGGGTCACACCCAGCTGTTCTCGGGGCTCACTCCTGGCTGTGCTAAGCATGACATATGTACTGCTGGGGACTGAACTGGGGCCGGCTATGTACCAGGCAAGCACCTTATCCCCTGTGCTTCCTCTCCAACCCAACCGCTGACCTCTTTATCTTCTGTTCTTTGGAAGCCAGAGGTCAAGTTTAAGATAGAAAAAAAAACTCCCAAAACCAAAAACTCCCTAAATCAAAACCCCAAATGAACAATTAATAATAAAAAGATATATGTGTGTATATATGTATATATATATGTATATATATATATATATATATATATATATATATAAATTTGGAAGTTAGTTACCAAAAGAGTCAGTAGAAGTTGAAAGTCTGAAAGTCATTCCCACTGGGCAGAAAGCAGCAGGATGGGGGCACTGTTTTCCATAAGACTTTCCTTTCTGTAGAACACTTAGGGGCTTTAAACTATATGCATTGATTTCTTGGATACTCTCGGTAGCTTGCTGGGCTCTCCAAGAGGTATGTATACACATCATCATCATCATCATCATTATGATCATCATCATCATCATCATCATCATCCCGTTGATCATTGAATTTCTTGAGAGGGCCCAGTAACGTCTCCATTCGTCCTAGCCCTGAGATTTTAGCAGCCTCTCATTACTCATCCTTCCGAACCGTGCCACATTGGAGGCTCTCTCAGGGTCAGGGGAATGAGACCCATCATTGTTACTAGTTTTGGTACATGAAGACGCCACGGGGAGTTTTAGAGACTCTCCCATGTGGGCAGGAAGCTCTCGGTAGCTTGCCAGGTTCTCCCAGAGGGAGAACTAGGCTATAAGATGTCACATGCTTCCAGGAGCTTGGTTATATAGTCTCTGGATGTTGGCCGTTGGTGGGATTACATGGCATATATATATATTTGTATGTATATACATATATGTTACTTTATGATTTGCTGCATCCTTAATAGACTCCACAAACCCAGCTCCCCGGCTGTGGGTGTCCCAGGCTCCCCAGGCAGCTCACAAGGGTGTCACACGGGCTCCCCATCCAAGAACCCCAAGAGCCACAAACCCGCACGCTATATTCTGCAGCTACAGAAAAAGCCCTTGAGCCAGAGGAGGCCGCAGGTCACAGCAGAGCACACAGGAGAGAGCATGTGCATCAGCGCCTGCCCAGAGACCCTCCCCGCCAAGCCCCCAACCCACTTCCTGTCCCCTGACACCCAGAACCTGTGTCAGGAACCTGTGTCTGGAAACCCAACAAGACGCCCGCTATCGAATGGACCTTTCCGAAGCTCTTCACACAAAAACCATTTTCTTAATCATTACATATTCTCTGTATTAAAAACAAAAAACCAACAAAACGCACCAAACTCAACACAACCCCAAACGAGCGGTTAATTTCCTAAACAAGCAACAGCAGTTAACAGATTGCTTTTTCAAAAATGATCAAGTTAAACCAGAACAGAGAACTGAAATAAAAAAAAAATGTGGCGGTGGGGGAGGGCGTGGTGGGGGGAGTTTTTCCAAAACAGTCTTCAATTTGTGACTTGCCCTCTGTCAGCTGGGGGTGGGGTGGGATGGAATGTCATCTTTGACTTGTGATTTGTGGATGGTGCTTGTATGTGCCCAGAGAAGGGACAAATCAGACCGAGGCGGGCAGATTCTCGTCGACGTGTTCTAATGTCCTGCAGATTTCCCAGCGCCCGTCTGCAGGCTGGGGAGGTGCGTTGACACTGCCTTTATTCTGGGGGCTGACAAGAAGTCTCCAGCACCGGGAACCCCTCTCCCCCGCAGGCAGATGTGGAGGGTCCCCGCATGCTGCTCTCTAACCTAATTATTCCGCATTCTTGGTGAAGTTCTCTTAACGAGAGGAGAATGGCGGGTCCTTTCACCATCTGGGTCTCAGTGACCGGCCTGGAGAACCAGCAACCGAGCCTGTGATGTTTGGTTGCATTTCCTGGATGGAGGGGGAGAGGGAAGAGGGCGAGAACAAAATCTCTCCTCCAACGCGCTGAAATCGGATGCTGAGCAAACACGAATGGAGAAAACTGGGCCATAAATTCGTGGAGGTTTCCACATTGGAACTCGGAGCCACTCAGGATTAGCTAAGGACATGGCAGGCAGTCCCTACCCCGACACCCTCTCTTTGTGGGTTCCCTGATGTACACCGTGTTCTAGAAGCTTCCTTCCAACCCCTCCATTGATGGAGATGACGATTCTCATCTCCAAAGGAGTCCAAGTTCTGTCCCCTCATAAACCACAACTCTGTTCAGTCAAGAATCTCCTTTTTTGGGGCTGGAGCGATAGCATAGCAGGGAGGGTGTTGGCCTTGCACACAGCCGACCCGGGTTCGATCCCAGCATCCCATATGGTCCCCTGAGCACAGCCAGGAGTAATTCCTGAGCGCAGAGCCAGGAGTAACCCCTGTGCATCGCTGGGTGTGACCCAAAAAGAAAAAAAAAAAGAAGAATCTCCTTTTTGAGGGTTTGCACATTTCCGGTTGGGAGCAGGTAGCATTTTGGTAACAGCTGATTCTAAAATATAAGTGAGACTCACATACTATTAAAAAAAATTTTTTTTGAGGGGGATGGGGCTGCCACAGGTGGTGCTCGGGAAGTTGTGCTCCCTGAGTGGGAAGGAGGAGAGGCTGTGCGTCCCGCATCAGGTGTCTGTGGTACCCCGAGTCTCCAGTTGAGTCGATCATTCAGCTGACATTATTGGGGTTGGTGCCGTGTGCACTCAGCAGCTCAGTGCTAGAAAGGGTCCATGCAGCAGGCGTGGGTCCCTTAAGCCCTGTCCACTCCCAACCAAGGTGTGTCTCTGAGACCGTCTCTTCACTGGGCTCTTGACAGTTTGTGACAAACTGTGACTACAGGTACAATGTTATGCTGCATATCTTTTTTTTTTTTAAGCTTCTATGTGATTTTTGTTTTTTTGGTTTTATTTTTGGGGGGGGGGGCGTCACACCCGGCAATGCACAGGGGTCACTCCTGGCTCTGCACTCAGGAATTCCCCCTGGCGGTGCTCAGGGGACCCTATGGGATGCTGGGAATCGAACCCAGGTCGGCCACGTGCAAGGCAAACGCCCTACCCGCTGTGCTATCACTTTAGTGTGAAAATAAACTCTGTGTCTGTTTGGGGCGGGGGGCGGGGGGGGCTGGGTCTTCCAGTGGCTGCAAAACCTGTCCACGATCGCCCCAAATACACGGCATGCCACCAGTCACACCCCAGGGCCGGGAGAGCACTGTGGAAGAGGCTCTCTGTTCGGGGAGCCCCCTCCCCTACCAAGATCATGCCCAGCTCCCGCACGACTTGATTTCATGCGCCTTTTCCTTTTTCTTTTTGGGTCACACCCAGCAATGCTCAGGAGTTACTCCTGGCTTTGCACTGTGGAATTACTCCTGGCGGTGCTTGGGGGACCATATGGGATGCCGGGGATCGAACCCAGGTCGGCCGCGTGCAAGGCAAACGCCCTACCCGCTGTGCTATTGCTCCGGCCCCGGGCCTTTTCCTTTTGTGCATTCATCTGTGATCTCCTGCCGTAACGAACCGCGGCCTGCATCACAGTGATTGGCTCAGCGACGGTCACGTGGCCAACAGGAACCAATAAGAATGGGCCCTGGGAAGGAGCGGGGATCCTCGTGTTCCCCAGTGTTCCCCAGCCCTCTCCCGTCTCCGGCAACTCAGCAATCATGCCCCTTAGCCACCTCTGGCCAGGTCATCTCGCCATCGGCCACCATCTAACCATCCAGATCGCATGTCCTTCTCTCCCGGGAGGGAGCATAACATGATGCTCGCCAGAGCCGAGCTGCCGGACCCCGTGCCAGGTTGTTTCACTTGGGGTGCCCCAGAGGGGGGCGGGTGAGACCCCCTCCCTGCCCCAAGGGACCCAGCCCCGGCAGCTGAAAACCCCTGGAACCCAACCGCCACCATGCTCACGGCTGCTCTCCACCCGCTCGGGCCGAGCCTCACCCACGAGTGAACCTGTTCCTGAATGGTGCGACACTTCATGCCATACACCCTACCCATACTCCAAGAGCACTGCACCACACTTGATGGGGTTCAAAGTAGGAGGCAACCAATCTTACAGGGATTTTTTTTTTTTAACAGATAGCACAGCAGGTAGGGTGTTTGCCTTGCATGTGGCCGATCCAGGTTCGATTCCTCCGTCCCTCTCGGAGAGCCCAGCGAGCTACCCGTAGCGGATTCGATATACCAAAAGCAGTAACAACAAGTCTCACAATGGAGACGTTACTGGTGCCCGCTCTAGCAAATCGATGAACAACGGGACAACAGTGCTACAAATATATATATATATATATATATACATATATATATATGTACATAAGGCTTGTGGGCTGGAGTGATAGTACAGCGGGTAGGGTGTTTGCCTTGTACGCGGCCAACCTGGGTTCGATTCCCAGCATCCCATAGGGTCCCCTGAGCACCGCCAGGAGTAATTCCTGAGTGTAGGGCCAGGAGTAACCCCTGTGCATCGCCGGGTGTGACCCAAAAAGCAAAAAGCAAAACAAAACAAAACAAAACAAATAACCCAAAAAAACCGAAAAACAAACAAACAACCCCCCAACAAAATATCTGCCGAGTGGGCTGTCGGGGCCGCGTGGCAGGAGGCAGTGATGCTCGGGGCTCACGACACACCACAGGACGGTCCCCGTCCAGCTCACCGCTGGGGACTGTGAAAGCGGGGTGCATCCTGGGGCCTCGGGAAGCTCAGCTGAACTCTGGGGCACTGCCTTTGCCCTATGGGTTTTGGGGGCGCTCGGAAGCCTCCGCTCTCAGAGGCCCCAGGCCCGCCTGCCCTTCACTTCCCTGTTACCCCCTTGTTCCCAGGGGTCTCCGGTCATCTCGAGGGAGGAGACGAACCCATCTCTGCCGGGCTGTTGAGAGATACAACTGAGTCCCATGCCCTGCGTCCGACGACATCAGAGCTGTCCCCCATGGACCACCCCTCAGAGAGAAGGTCTCTGCCTAACTCCCCCCCCACTCCTCGAACCTGCCAAATGCACTCCTGCCACAGGCCCTTTGCACTTGCACATCCCCATGACCTGGGATCCTCTTTTCTTCTGACTCTTTTCTCCAGGGCTGACACTGGGGTCCTGCCTTTCTTTTGCTGTTTGTTTTGCAGTGCCAGGGATGGAACCTGGGATCACATCCATGCAAACTCTCTACTGCTGCATGCAGCCCCATGCTGGAGGCCCCATGCTGACAGGAGAAAGGCTTTCTCCGACCAGTGCATGGAAAGGAAGCTGCACACCTCCCACAACCTCCCTTGGTACCTCACATCCCCGGTTACAGTCTTTTACTGGGAGGATCTGATATCTAGCTCGGAAGGCTTCCCCTCCACCCGAAGGCCAGTCCTGAGAGAGACACTGACCCCCTACCTGCCGCTGGGCCAGAACTGGCTGGTGCTCTGTTAGGAATTTTATTTATGTCACAGCCACTGTCACTGTCATCCCGTTGCTCATTGATTTGCTCGAGCGGGCACCAGTCACGTCTCCATGGTGAGACTTGTTGTTACTGTTTTTGGCATATCGAATATGCCACGGGGAGCTTGCCAGGCTCTGCCGTGTGGGCGAGATACTCTCGGTAGCTTGCCAGGCTCTCTGAGAGGGGCAGTGGAATTGAACCCGGGTCGACCGCGTGTAAGGTGAACGCCCTACCCGCAGTGCTATCACTCCAGCCCTTTATTTATGTTGTTTAGGAAACTTATTTGTTTATTGAGGGGAGGGATGCCCGGAAGTACTCAGGGCTTACTCTTGCCTTTGTGCTCAAGGATAACCCCTGGTGGGCTCCGGTGACGATACATAGTGCCAGGGATTGAACCCGGGTCGCCCTAGGCAAGGCGAGTGCCCTACTCCCTGTACTATCACTCTGGCTCTACTTCATTTGATTATTTATTTATTTATTTATTTATTTATTTATTTATTTCCTTTTTGGGTCTCACCCGGCGATGCACAGGGGTTACTCCTGGCTTTGCACTCAGGAATTACTCCTGGCGGTGCTCAGGGGACCCTATGGGATGCTGGGAATCGAACATGGGTCGGCCGCGTGCAAGGCAAACACCCTCCCCACTGTGCTATCATCGCTCCAGCCCCTCATTTGATTATTTTATTTGGAGTGTCAGGATGCAGGCTTGGGGCCTCACATCAGTTATGTATGTTTTATTTATTTTTTGGTTTGGGGGCTACACCCAGTGATGCTCAGGGGTTCCTCCTGGCTCTGCACTCAGGAATCACTCCTGGCGGTGCTCAGGGGACCATATGGGATGTTGGTGATCAAGACCGGGTTGGCTGGTGCAAGCCAAGAACCCTACCCGCTGTACTGTCTCTTCGACCCAAGTTAGGTTTGTTTTAAATGAATATAAAAGTGCGTGAGCTCACCACATTTTCTCCTTAAAACACCCCCTTCAGGGGCTGAGAAGATAATACTCGGGTATAGGCATTGTTTGCTGGGCCCTTGACCAATCCTGGTTCAGTCCCTGGTACTGCACATGGTCCCTTGAGCACCACTAGGAGTGATCCTGAGCACAGTCAGATGCAGCCTACAACTTCTCTATAATAATCACTGTATCACCGTCATCCTGTTGTTCATCGATTTATCCGAGCGGGTGCCAGTAACGTCTCCATTCGTCCCAGCCCTGAGATTTTAGCAGCCTCTCCTTACTCATTTTTCCCAACGATTGGAGGCTCTTTTCGGGGTGAGGGGATGAGACCTGTTATTGTTACT
Source organism: Sorex araneus (assembly GCF_027595985.1). Lineage (NCBI taxonomy): Eukaryota > Metazoa > Chordata > Mammalia > Eulipotyphla > Soricidae > Sorex > Sorex araneus. The sequence goes on along the minus strand of NC_073306.1, from coordinate 130,569,005 downwards.
GTATTTGCCATATTGAATACGCCACGGGGAGCTTGCCAGGCTCTTCCTTGCAGGCGGGATACTCTCGGTAGCTCGCTGGGCTCTCCGAGAGGCATATATACATATATGTATATATGTATGTATATATATATTTTTCCCTTTATGGCAACTTGTCACATAGCCGCTTATGCATGAGGCTTGGTCCGAGCGTTTGGAAGCAAAACTTAAATTCTTCAAAATTTGAACCAGTGGTCAAGAATTGTATAGTGATGCAGGAGAAAGTCTCTTTTTCATACATGTTGAGCTATGAGTTTTTGTTAGAGTAAAATATCACATTTAGTTTAGAAGTTTACTTTTTACTTAGTGGAGTTATTTGATAACTGTATACGTAATTTCTTGTAACCCTTTCACAAGGATGCCTGCCAGTCATGGATAAAATAGGAACAACAACAACAACGACAACAATAATAATAATAATAAACTCTCACAAAAATATTTTCATTTTACAGGTAGCATCAGGACTCAAAGCCAGATAATGAGTCGATCTCGTGACGTTCTAAGTGTCCCAGCTGGGGTTCAAACCCAGCACTGTCCCCCCCCTCACTTCTCTTCCCCCCACCCCCCCCCCCCCCGGCCCCAAACCAAAATCTTGACCACACGGCAGGAACAAACAACAGAAAAGACTTGAGTGTGGAGAAAAAAACTTTAAGACAGGATATAATCCGAATTTTTTTCCTTTTTGGTAAGAACCCTCTTTTTTCTTTTTTATTTTCTTTTTGGGTCACACCCGGCGATGCACAGGGGTTCATCCTGGCTCTGCACTCAGGAATTCCCCCTGGCGGTGCTCAGGGGACCCTATGGGATGCTGGGAATCGAACCCGGGTCGGCCGCGTGCACGGCAAACGCCCTCCCTGCTGTGCTATCGCTCCAGCCGGGTAAGAACCCTCTTTACTCTCGATTTTCTTTTTTAATGAAAGAAGTGATTTATTTCATTTACCGACAAGTGCAAGGCCGGGCGGGGGGGGGGGGTTCGGGGCCGGCCCTATGCGCCCCGACGGGCCTCGCTGGGCGCAGGGCAGCGGCTCTCCTTTCTCGACAGGGGCCGCGGGGGCCGCAGGGCTGGGGAATGTGCTCCCCTTGCTGCCTTCGCGCTTTCGAGCCTTTAATTTCCTGGCCCTGATACGGGAGGGTGAAATGACCCAGTAAATCCCTCTCTGGGAAAGGCTCTGCGGGGGAACCAGATTCCCGGCCCAGCCTGGAAATTGGATCTGCCAGCCCTGGGGGGCTCCGGAGTCTTTCCTGGCCCTGGCCCGGCCCTCCTCCCGCCGGCGGCGCCCCAACTTCTGAGGGTGTCCTCCCAGGAAAGAGAAGTGCCTCCTGGGACGAGCCATGGAGGGAACCAACAACATGGGCTCTTTATTTTTTTCCTTTTTGGGTCACACCCGGTGATGCTCAGGGGTTGCTGCTGGCTCTGCACTCAGGAATTACTCCTGGCGGTGCTCAGGGGACCCTATGGGATGCTGGGAATCGAACCCAGGTTGGCTGTGTGCAAGGCGAACACCCTACCCGCTGTGCTATCTCTCCAGCCCTGGTTTCTGAACATTGTCCTCAGCAGAGTTTCTCGGAGATGAAATATGTTGGTGGAGCGTCAGGCCATTCCAAAGCATTTCCTCTCTCCCTCCCTTCCTCCCTCCCTTCCTTCCTTCCTTCCTTCCTTCCTTCCTTCCTTCCTTCCTTCCTTCCTTCCTTCCTTCCTTCCTTCCTTCCTCTCTCTTTCTTTCTCTCTTTTTCTCTTTCTTTCTCCCTCCCTCTCTTTCTCTTCCTTCCTTCCTTCCTTCCTTCCTTCCTTCCTTCCTTCCTTCCTTCCTTCCTTCCTTCCTTCCTTCCTTCCTTCCTTCCCTCCCTCCCTCCCTCCCTCCCTCTTTCTTTCTTTCTTTCTTTCTTTCTTTCTTTCTTTCTTTCTTTCTTTCTTTCTTTCTTTCTTTCTTTCTTTTCTTTCTCCCTCCCTCCCTCCCTCCCTCCCTCCCTCCCTCCCTCCCTCCCTCCTCCCCTCCCTCCCTCCCTTTCTTTCTTTCTTTCTTTCTTTCTTTCTTTCTTTCCTTTCTTTCTTTCTCTCTTTCTCTCTTTCTCTCTTTCTCTCTCTTCTCTCTCTTTCTCTTCTTTCTCTCTTTCTCTCTTTCTTTCTTTCTTTCTTTCTTTCTTTCTTCTTTCTTTCTTTCTTTCTTTCTCTCGTTGTGGGAGTGGGGTTTCTGCCACACCCAGCTGTGCTTTCTCCTGGCTCCGAGCCCAAGGATCATTCCTGGTGCTCAAGGGACCTTAGGGGGTGCCGGAGATTGAACCCAGGGCAGCTGTGTGCCCGGGAAGCGCCTTCCTGGCTGCGCCATCTCCCTGGCCCATGTCCCTGAGGTATTTCTTAAGGAAGCCGGGCAAGCAGAGGCCTGCGCTTGGGAGCCCTGCAGCAGCTCGTGTCTGCCGGACACAGCTCTCGGGTCTGTACGATCTGTACAGCGTTTCTGGAAAACTTTTGGTGCATGGTTAAAGAGTCAAAAAGAGACCAGGAATCGACCAATCCGCTGATTCTTTTTATTTTTATTTTTTTTGCTTTTGGGTCACACCTGGCGATGCATAGGGGTTACTCCTGGCTCTGCACTCAGGAATTACTCCTGTAGGTGCTCAGGGGACCCTATGGGATGCTGGGAATCGAACCCAGGTCAGCTGCGTGCAAGGCAAACGCCCTCCCCGCTGTGCTATGGCTCTGGCCCCCTCCGCTGATTCTTTAAGCCAAGATGTAGTCCAGTTCTTCAGTCTGGAATGGAGGCCTGGAGGCGGCCTTGGCCTCAGAAAATGTTTCTAGAACAAACGCCCCTGGCCTCTGGGGCTGCCCCACTTCAGCACCACAGACCCGTCAGGCTGCAGGGCTCCTGGTCTGGGCTGTGACGTCTGGGACGGTTCAGTGGCCTTACCACTGGAAGCCAGCGGCAACCGCACGTGGTGCCCTGTTCCCCCCAGCACAGAGCCATTGCTGGAACCGATATCAAAGGGACGAGAAGAGGCCTGGTCCGGGTGCCAGCCGGCCCACTTGCAGACTCCGAGTGGCAGGATGAGCAACCACGCTTGTGGTTTTTTTTTTTTTTTTTTTTGCTTTTTGGATCACACCCAGCGATGCTCAGGGGTTACTCCTGGCTTTGCACTCAGGAATTACTCCTGGCGGTGCTTGGGGGACCATATGGGATGCCGGGG